>NW_019174376.1:1308047-1308941 GCF_002260705.1 Seriola dumerili | reverse complement strand
GATAGATGTAAATAGATAGATAGATAGATAGATAGTCGACATGCACATATGTATTATGTATGTTGTGTAGGTCCGTGCTCTATGACAAACTGCCTTTTAGGAGAATTCAGATCATCTTGTCTTGTCATTTCTCTAGATGAAAATGTTTCATTGCTCACCTCTTCACTCTGTCAGGCCATCTGTTGGCAGCATGAAGTCTGCAGTCTCTCTTCTCTGTCACACTTATTGACTGGTTCTGTCATAGCAGCAGGCTTTGCCGCCGTAACTCATCATGTGTGTTTGCTTGCGAGCTGTCTTCACTGCTTTAGCTAACTGACTGTTTTGGCATGGTGACTGAATTAATAGGGAACATTATCACCTCTCCTCCTCGATCTGTCGGCGGTCTGCTTTTCTGGCTGACTGGTTGCTTGGCTGGCTCTGTGGCTGAGTACTGTCACAGGCTTATGAATTTGGAATTTCACTGGCTGGTTAGTTGAAACATTTTCTTACTTGTCTTATCAAACTGACAGGCTCACTGGCTTGTTGTTTGGTTGCTTAACTTGTCAGTCAGTTCAGTGGACAGCCAGTTAGTCAGTGTGTGTACAAAAAAAAAAAGATTCATTCAGAGAAATGTCAGCCCAGCTAGGCAGTCAAACAACCAGTCAGCCATTTGCCTAGCCACCAAGTCATTCGGTCACTCATGCATTCATTCAGTCAGCAAATCAGTTGTTCAGTCATTCATTCAGTCAGTCAGCCACACTGTTAGACAGGCTGTCATAGGAAATTGATTGTGCCTCTGCTGGGGCTGGGATGACTGTGTGACCTCAACCATCAGCTCCACTGCACCAAGACAGCCAGACAGCTCAGAAGCAATGTCAGTCCTCTTTTCTTTCTTTCTTTCTTTCTTTCTTTCTT
>NW_019174376.1:1204765-1307683 GCF_002260705.1 Seriola dumerili | reverse complement strand
AAAAAAAAAAAGATTCATTCAGAGAAATGTCAGCCCAGCTAGGCAGTCAAACAACCAGTCAGCCATTTGCCTAGCCACCAAGTCATTCGGTCACTCATGCATTCATTCAGTCAGCAAATCAGTTGTTCAGTCATTCATTCAGTCAGTCAGCCACACTGTTAGACAGGCTGTCATAGGAAATTGATTGTGCCTCTGCTGGGGCTGGGATGACTGTGTGACCTCAACCATCAGCTCCACTGCACCAAGACAGCCAGACAGCTCAGAAGCAATGTCAGTCCTCTTTTCTTTCTTTCTTTCTTTCTTTCTTTAATCCCTTTCTTTCTTTAATCCCTTTCTAAAGTATGGAAAACACACAGGTGATGAGGCAGTCATGACAGAAGACACAGAAATGTGAACATAGACTGAAAATGGAGGAAAGAAGGAAAATTTGGAGCAGGAGAGATGAAAATATATTTATCAGCTGTCTCATTGTCCTCTGAAACTCCACATCTTTCAAAACAATTTTAGATATCTTACCCACACATTTGATGGCATTATAGGATAGTAGTAGCATCAATCCAGGAGTAGACTCATCTACTAAACTCAATACTGTATATGAGCTTTAACCAGTCCTTCACTTGTGTATTAGAAATACCAAGGTTTGCTTTTCCATGTGGAGGTGCTTCATGCATATATACAGAAATGTGTTATTAAACAATCATTAAGACAAACAACAGATAAGTACAAGAAAAACAGCCTCCAGAGAAAATCCATACCTTGCACTGCTCTGTCATATCTCATATAGTCAGGAGAGAATCTGTTAGCGTCGCAATGCATTAAATTTTGCTGTGTCACCATCACCTCTGTGTAGCATGGCGACAAATGCAGTGGTAAAGAGACCTGACAGTTATTTTTCTACAAAAAAAAAACGAAATCTTGAAAAGGAGACTTGAGCCAAGGACAGATGCTGTTCAGTAGTTATTTCTTCTTGTCTTTGGTAATAACAAATGACAGAGGATAATAGATGGTGCTCGGTAATGTTATAAATAGCTCATTTTGAGTTTGTAAGCCTTTCTACCAGTGGAAGAACTCTTAGAGAACACAGAGGAGAGAAAAGAAAAGGAGAGGAGAGGAGGGTGAGAGGGGTGAGTTTAGGTAGCAAGTGAGAGGGAGAAGACTGTCACGCAATTTGAAGACAGTTTAGATTCAATTCTTACTCTTAATTCAGCCAAATGTTTCAAAGCCTCCATTTTTTTTTTTTAGAGAACTAAGGGTCTTAGGACAGAAGTTGGTCACAATAATAATTTATAAGCTTCACAAAATTCTTTTAACTCAGTTATATCTGAAGACGACAAATGGTAGTTCTAAAAGTCATTCCAGTCACAATTTTTTTTTTACTTAATGAAATATACCTCAGGTAGCAAGTGCTCATAAGATGTGTTGAAAGGCAGGACGTAAGCAATTGCAGGCAGTCGTGTGACTTTGACACCCACTTGTGTTGATTGTAATGTCACATTGCACATTGGATCCCGCAGTAGGCATCGATGTTTTTCTAATTGATCTTATCCAGGTGAAAAGACTTTGAGTTCCAGTCACCCATTATGTGAGAATCTGACAGCACAGTGTGTGCTTGTGCACATACACAAGTGTATGGCGCAGTGAGAGACAGTGACTAATAGCTTTTATCTATCTCTGTTCCTCGCCTGTCAGTCATTATATTTTTGGTATGTTGCCTGGTGATTGGATGAAGACGTTTTTTAGAAAGTGATGTGGTCAGTGAGGACTTGTTTTCACACTGCATGAAGTTCCATTTTTTTTAGTTTCTTCTAGACAGATTTGATAGTCATTGCGTTCACTTTTGAACAACTTGATTCAAAAGCTTTCTTTCTTTCTTATTCACATCAATATGATGGGATATCAAGCCATGTTTGATTAACCTTGTTGGGCATTTTTCTCAGGCGGGCGAAAGCTATTGGAGGGGGGCTTGTTGGCAGGAGTCGCATTGACTGAGTATTTTCCATCATCGACTGAATTTTTTAAACAGACGGAGAAGTCTGAAGGCTGTCCATCATTTCGACAGATTGGAGCCTGTGCAGCTGCACTCCTGGTGCAGAAGGAGCGCAATCTGAGGGATTTCCTCCTGGTGAAGCTAGTACTTGCAGGATCGGGAAATCCCCAATCAGAGAGTCTTACGGACTTCTGATCACCTCCCTGGGAGAAATGTTCCCCAGCTTGCGGCTGTCCGAGGGTTGTGACTTTCATATTTTAATTGTAATTGTCTAATTCTGCAAAATTTAGTAGTTCATATTTGCCTGTTCAGGCAGTGTTTTAGTGCCCTCCGCTGTAACTATGAAATTTTTTTTTTTTATTTACTTCATGTGGTTCGTGAAAAGTGACAACACGGTCAGTGTCTGTGTTGATCTTATCTCTCCATGCCCTTACAAATGCATAATCTGAGTTGTTTTTGAAAATTAAATGCTGTTAAATAGGTCTCATTATAATTACAAATGAATATTAAAATCATAGAAAATAATAGATTATGATGGAATTTTTACGACCCTGTCCATCAATCCGACAATTTTTATTTCTTCAAATAAACTAATTTATTACAATGTTTCTGAGCGATGACGCTGAGGTAATGTTTATGCAGATTAAATGGCATATTTTTTCATCACAAAACTACATTTAAGGTTCAATGTGTTTAGACCAGCTGTTTACCGTTTGATACGTATTTTTTCATATGTAAACATTTAAATTCACATCAAAATACATTTATTAATTGGTTTGGAAATAGCGGCATAAATTGCTGTTTTGCCTCAGTATTTTTTGATGCTACCACTGGGGACTACAGTATAAAATTTTTTTTTTACATGTACAATGTTGCAGTGTAATGTTTGCATTTGGTTTTGCTACTACTACCTTGTTGTTTCTCCCTCTCCACTTTCGTCACTGCTCAGATTATCAAGTCAAGGAGCAGGGAGACAATATTAAAGTGGTAAATCAAGTAAAAGTGGTGATATGAGCTTGTATCATATCATCTCCAGCTCACATTTTGATGACATATCACGTTGGACACTTTATAGCAACACTTGCTTTGCCATAACAATACAGATGAAATAACCCTGTGCCCATCTCAGGACTTAAACTAGAATGTTATGCTATTGAGTGACGGTCCAAAAACACACATTTCTAACAGTTGTTTGTAATGTCAGGTATTTGTTAGAATTGAATATATCCTAATAAGTGGTAAAATGTTTGAACATGGGATGTAATGGGAGAACTATCTCTATAGCAACCAAATGTCTCTAAAATTGCAGATAAAATGGTAAATAATAGATAATAATCTCAGTTTTACTGTTTGTGTAAAAGGATGGTTTGATAATCTGACAATTTGATGAAGCAGGGAATGAAAAACATTGTGTTGAGACAAAATTATGCTATTCATCTGAAGCCTGTTTTGAACAATGTCCTTTCTTCATGTTGTGTATAAGGAGGCTAAATTCACAGGTCTACTGTTACTGACTCACTTTTTTAAAATTATTTTTGTATGTTTCCTCCTCTCCTCTCCTCCTTCTGTCCTCAGTCTCCTTCTAGCACACTTAGCCTGCATGTGTTGAATTTAATTAGACCAATAACTCCCTCATGATTTCTACAGGCTCATCTGGAGCAAGGATAGGGCCACAGGAGTTCGTTCGTTCGTTCTTTCTTTCTTTCTTTCTTTCACCTTGCAGCAGGAAGTTAATGTGTCTGTGTCTGTCTATGTTTGCGCATGTATTGAAATGTGCACACGTCATGTACATTTGTACTTGAAAGCATGTGTGTGATCTCACTCAGTGACTATAAATGCATAACTGTATGTGTGCCTAAAATGTTTAGAATAATTTATATCTTTAATCCCTATACTTCATTCCCCCCCAAAAAGAGAAAAAAAGTTGTACTGCCTTTCAGTCTTCAGAATACATAAGATGTGATCCTGATTCTCCATACTCAATCAAGATAGACAACTTGTCGCATCGTAATATGCTTATGCAGTTCTGATTTGAGTGCAGCTGCTGCTAATTCAGGAAAAAAAAAAACTGGTGAACTAAAATGGCTACCAGTGAATCTTTTGTAAGCTCTCTTTTGTTCTGTTAACAGTTATATATGTTCTACTGCGTGCATACTACAGCCAATATTACACCATTTCAATTCCTCCTTATCTCCCTGTAGACAGCTGAATTCAAAGCCACAGTAACATCCCCGTGTCTCTTTCTATTTCTAGTCTATCTTTCTAGGCCTTATGCTGGTTGTCCTATTTTCCAGTGAAACCTGGAACACCAGTATCACTCCTTTTCTTCCTGTGCCTGAACCAACGCTTGATCTCCTGAAACGATGACACACAAATGCATCACCATGGCCAGATGTTTTGTGAGCTATTGTAGATTGTAGATTCTCGTCCTGCACGCTCAGTGGCACCATCAGACAGATTGTTTACAGATACCACTTCCTCTCATGCACACGTCAACCTCCACCCAGCACAGGATCCTAACAGACTCCAAATGTCCCTTGTAGGAAGGAGGCGAACAGGCAGAGGAGAAGTTCCAAGAGAGAAAAGGCAGATAAGGCAGGGTGGTTTATTTAAATGCAAGTAGGGAAAGTGGCAGGAATAAAAACATGCGATATGTAGAGAAGCTCTAGAAAGACTGAGAGAGACAGAATCAGATCAGATCAACAGATCGGTGGGCATTCCTCAGGAGTGATTGATGTCACACAAAGCAGATAATATAAATGTTATCTGATTCATTTTGGCCAATTCTAGCCACATTTGGTTCTTATCACTGATGTTCAGACCGAGCCTGCATTAGATTGGAACAATAGTAGACAGTTGGCACAAATTAACTTGTAATTTTGAGGATTAAGGGCTTTAGTCACCTGATCTCCAGTTAATCTGAAACCATCAATATCATTTCAAACATTTGCTTTGTTTACAGCTTGAATCTGGGAAAGTCTTGCAATGCAACTATACATATCAAATCCAAACGGCTGATAACGGTCAAAGAGAGCTGAGTGTGAGAAAGGTAAAGAAAAATACAAGAGAAGGATGTGTCGCCTTCATGTTTATTTGCATTGTATGTTGTAGCTGCAAAGAGCCGGTTTATGTGAGGTTAAGGAAATGATGATGGGGTTAGAATTTAAGTGGTGTATGGTCATCAGCTTCACAGTGTCATCACATGTATCAAACTTGTCCCGTATCAAACTTGTCCTCAAGTGTAAGCAGTGTCTGCTCATGTGTGTGACAGTTGAAGAGGTTTGTCAGATGTTTAAAGTGCGTCAGTGTGTTTCAGTCAATTTTATTTGGGTGGTCTGTCCCTTAGTGCTGAAAAAAATTGTTGAAAACAATTTCTGTAATATATAGAATAAACTTCTATTCTATTGTATTCTATTCTATTCTATTCTATTCTATTCTTTAAAATGACAAAACAGTTGAGTGCCATGCTGTTTATCTCAGATGCTATTTGACCATGCGTGCCCCTTTAGCTGCACAGGAAGGACTCCTCTAAGAAGCTGTATCATGCTTTTTGATCCCCGGGTGTTTTCCGGACACAGATTAAGCAGCTTGTCAAGCTGACAAGCAACAGAGGGCTTCCATGAAAAAGACTTTCAAATCTAGGAACAGATGAGTAATCTGAGGCCAGGAACCTGGCCCACAGGGAAACACATGTAAGAGGATGGGGGTCAAACACATTTAGTTTTTAACAATTGGGTTTTACGCGTATGCAAATATTAGGGCCAGTGCCCGTGCTCTCATGTATGACTGTGCACATTTCTTTTTCTGTGACATCTCTCATGTATGACTGTGCACATTTCTTTTTCTGTGACATCTCTCATGTATGACTGTGCACATTTCTTTTTCTGTGACATCTCTCATGTATGACTGTGCACATTTCTTTTTCTGTGACATTTACGGAGACAAGAGCATCACTTAAGTCCTTCCCTGTCCTTTCACCATGTTTTACTGTAGCCTCTTCTGAAAGCTGAACAACAAACCTCATGTGGCAGAAATAGCACGACTGAAACAAAATTAACTTCTGACATAAACCTCTTTTTATATGAACATCTGTATAAATGCTAGGATTAGTCCAAGCTTTAGTGGCATTACTGATTAAGAAATACAAAATTTCAGAAACTGTCTATTCACATGCTCTTTTGAGTTGTCAGGGCCATAGGTATGCCATTATGTCATGAGATGTAACCCAAAACCTGAACTTACAACTTTAAATCCGCAGTCTATGCCTCATTACACACAAGCTTCAAGCATTCAACCTTGAAAATGATGATGACTCGGTATGTTTTTCAGGACCTTTCTTGGTTAGAAACCCTCTCAGGCAAGTGTCAGACTCAGTGCCATTACTACACTGTGAGGCATATTACATGTGGACTGCACCATGTGTCATACTGTGCGTGGATTAGTAAAATCCCCACAAGCACATTTGTCATCCACTTGTTTGATGCATTATTCCCTGAGGGTAGTGAATCTGGTCGTGAAACAGATTAAAACAGACTCATTCTAGGTTCAACTAGGTTCAAGTGGGTAAGGTTATGGTAAAAAAAAAAAAAGGCTGTGAAGGTGTAACCATTACCCCCCTACTACAGTTTTCCTGTTCTTTGTACACAGTCTTTTAACTAGAGTCTACCAGGTATTATGTTTTTCTGGGAATGTTCATGAAGGCTGTTTAATATTGTAATCTCGTCCTGTAGGCTTGGGTGGGGCAGTTTAATTTAACCTCTAATAAAGAAACAAGTCTTACAGTCCAAAGCCACAGCAGCACTGTGAGTGTATACTTAGTGCTTTGAGCAAAATAGTTATGTCATCATGCAAATTAATGTCAGTACAAAATATAAAAATTTTGTACCAATCCATTGAGTAGGTGAGTCGGGAAATCACCGAACTCATTAGAATTCATCTACTGTTCTACTGTTGAGATATTTCAGTCTGGACGTAAGAAGTGGACCAACCAACTGACATGTTAGACATAGTGTAGCTAAAAAAAAAAAAAAAACCTACAGTAGCTGTAGCTTGTCCACCTTAAATAAAAATTGATCTACATATATATTTTATCACATTGCATTCTGTTAGAAGACATAGCACAGAGCCCCGTCTGTTTGGCTCCTTTGAACAAAAGTTAAATATCTTGCGTATTTCCCTGTACATGTCGTGTGCTTGGCTTGGTGTGTGATCGTGTCATTGTTTGTAGCCTTGTGTCTAGTTACAGAAGTTACAGGACCAGACTTCACCTGGTAGAATTACTGATGCCTTCGATGTTTTCTTTTCCCTAGAGAAGAACATAAGGTCATTGTTAATCATAGTCTTTCTGAAAAGAGAGACTCTCTTAAGCTTCTAGTTTCTAATATCTGTAATTCCTTTCATTGCTGTTTATTCTTTCTGCCACTCACAATCCACACCCTCTTAATTAAAAAAGAATCCAATTAAACTGAAGGATAGCAAAGCTTTATAGAAAAACATTAAATAAAGTGAAATGTGTTTCACTCCTCCTACCTTATAATTTACCAGGGTTCCACTCCCCTGAGTTCCTGTTCAGGGTGATTGACAGCAAGGCGCCATGATCTGCAGGAATCAGGCTGGGAGTCTAGTGTAATTGGAGAATTTATCAGAAGAGAGCAAAACTGCTCCTACTTTACAGGATGATCTCATGCAGAGGCAAAACCACAGCCTGTTAAAGCACCAGAGCATCCTCACCAATACTAAGCAAACGCCATACCACTATTTATTATTAGTTAATTATAGACAACATTTGGGTTAGCTGGTTTTTCATTAATTATAACCATAAGTGTTTTTTCATGCTTTATTTGCTCGTTATATTTCAATATGCCAGGAAATAAAATGCCAGTATTGATTTTGTTACAGTTGCTAATGTGCTTCCACACCACTGCTCCAGGCAGGATTACACTTTACATCTCCGCATCTCCCTCCACAGCCTGACAATGTCGCTTACGTTGTATAATGCCATTTGCACGCTAAGTACAACCTGGATAAAATATTCAGGTTGCACAACAGAAAGAAGGACAGGACAAAAAAAGGCAGTCATTCGTTGCAAATTATCAAAGAATGAAGCATTGTTAATGAAAAGACGTTCCCCTGAAAGAAGAACGTGAATGAGAGTGAGCAGGCAGTTGAATATGAAAACATGGACCAAGGTGAGAGGAAAGGTGACATGTGCACACCAGCTAGAATAGGTGTGCGTGCTGCAGAGGCAGAACAGCAAGAAGAGGCAGGTGGAAGTCAGGAAGAGAGTGAGGGAGAGATGGAGTCGCCCACAGTGGCACACCTTAACATATTATTGAGCCACTACTTGAGCCTTTTAGGAGAGAGGAGATGTTTTTCATAGATGTGACTGATGGGGTCCATTAGGGTTTCTCTGTTTGGACCAAAGGCTTATATCACTGTGCCATCCTCTGTCCTCTAACCCAGTCATCTCACAGCTATAGCATATCATCACCAGCTCTCACTTTCTCGCCTCTCAATCTCACTCTGCGGTAGCACACTGCAACCCCTGCAGCTATCGGGGTTGCCTGGCCAACTGCTTTTCTTCAAAAGCCCCTCACAATTTATAACCTGACATAGGCTAAGCACACATACAGTTTACATGCAAGTATGTAATGTGTGTGCATGTATGTGTGCGTGCCTCCTTTCTCTGACTCATCTCTCTCTGTTTTTTCCTCTCGGCTTTATCTTCTCTTCAGCTTGATATGAGTTGGAGCTGCAGTTTTTTCCGAGCTCCTGCATTGGTTTCTAAAATAACCCATTTTCTTCGTCAGACTCTGTCTGCTGCGCTTAGTTAGCATGACAGCTGCTTTCAACCCAATTAGAGAGCACTGATGGTGGCTGAAAGGAGGCTCTTCGTGTGGTTGTTATATAACAATTCACCTCAGAGGCGATGTCAGTTAAACGTGTCTTCCTCATCCTCTCTGGTTGTGTGTGTGTGTGTGTGTGTGTGTGTGTGTGTGTGTGTGTGTGTGTGTGTGTGTGTACTTGGATATTGCAATGCCGTATTGCAGTGCAGCTGCTATCTAATGTGCGCATGTACGTGTGTTAGGGGATTCCCTGAACATTGTTCACCAGTCAGTTTCACAAATGATTAACTGCTGAAACTAGCAGTGTAGTACTGGTTATATGTTTACACAGTAAAACCACCTTGTTTTCGAGTTCATTGAGTTGTTTATGCGACTTCTCCAGCAGCACTGTTATAGGTGCTTGCACTGTTATGTTGTCATTAAATCATGCACAAAGCCTCTCAAACTTAGAAAGCAAGAACCAATCAGCTAACTCGCTTACTTAATCAGCAACCCCCTTCCTCGGTATTTGTTGTAATTTACAGGAAGTAGATACACTATCATCACACTGTCATCACACTGTCATCAACACATTTACCTTTGTAAAGCTAATAGTGTTACAATTTTTGAAACTATGGCAGTGAGTTATTGGTGTACTCCTTTCTGAGGCTGAAGTTTTCCACTGGTGTTGCATCGATTGCATCACATTTTAAGGCGTTCATGTAATTTGGTCCCCTCTACATGAGCACCTTCTTTAAATAAAAAAAAATAAAAATAAAAATCTGATATGTGCTTTTGAACATGTTTTTTAAAGAAACACTTAATGTCATGATACAAACCTGTGAGCATTAGTAAACCTGTCATCTGAAGTTATGAAGTGATACTTTCGGAGGTGCAGGTGTGCAGAGCAGCTCCATCGTCATTAAATTCTCTTGCACTATTTTTTGTGACAGGCAGGGGGGGCTATATGCCAGTGCTGCTGCTGGTGGTGATGGCGCAGTGGGCACAGCTCATACCTCAGCTCTGCCTCACTGTGCTCAAGGACATTTTGAGACAGACACACATGGAGAATGCGCATGACTTCACTGTGGAGGACAGCAAACTACCCACTACTTGTCAGATCAGGAACTTTTCATCATAGGGAAAGCAACAACTGCTCTAGAGCACAGTTTTATCATTATCACTTGTTCTTTATAGTTACAGAGCAGAACCGAGAGTCCTAGCTGACAAATCACTAGGCGTGATACAGACAGAAATTCAAAATTATGTAAGGGTAAAATCGACATTAAAATAGTATAATATATTGCACGTGACAGTTTTAATGTGTCGATTTCTAACAAGTCTGTTTTAAAGGCGAATAGAAGAAGAGAGACTGATGATGATGATATCATCAAGACTGAATTACAGTATAAAAAGTTGCTTAATGGGACTTTTTGCTTAACAGCACTATAGACTATAGCCTCAAAGGTGATGCTTACTGTGAGTTTAATGCCCTGGAATCAAATCTTCAATCCTTCAGAGCCTCAAATACCAATGGAAAATATTGATGATAGGAAGGCATCTTTTATTAATACAGGAATTGTGTATATTTGTTTTTAGAAATGATTGACTCAGTCTGCCAGTCTGTGATGCACTTAAGAAATTACAATGCCCTCGTAACAACAGTGTAATAGAATAGGGTTTGCAGGGTTTGCTCAGTGGCAGTGTAGCACATGGTTTTTGTGTTTTATGTGCACCTACTAAAAATAAACCATTTAAATGAAAAAAACAACAATCTGAGAGTCTGACAAAGACATTAATAGATGGTTAAACACCTTGAGTTGAACAAAATAAAGGCCAAAACGTAACAACTACATATTGGGTTGAAAATTCTTGTCTGTTAAAGATGTTATGTTATAGTAGCTGTAATAGATCCTTCTGTGGTTTTTCAGTAGTTCGTCATAAGGCAAACACTGTACAGTATGTTGGTCAGATGGTCTGAGCATCTGGCCATGGAGCTTCATGTTTTTAATGTGGATCCCATATGGTGCTCAAGTTCATGAAGTCCAATTAAGTGTCCTCGCACTTTAGGTAAAAAGCTGTTAATTATTTCAAAAGCTGCACTTTCTCCTTGAGTGATGTGTTACTCATTACTCACTGTCAAGCCATAGTGAGCATGCCAACAATTATGCGGACAGATTAGCAAATAGAAAGGGAGGCAGACAGAAGAGTAGCACAAAAAGAAAGTGTTTAGTCAGGTCCAGATAGACAGTTAGCAAGAAGACATCTTAGGGATTCAGGGGACAGTATATAGACAGACAGGTACGAAGACTGAATTGGGAATGGCGGTGGTAGTAGTAGTGGTGGAAATGTTGGAGAAAAAAGCTCCATATCCCTAGCACTTACGGAAATTGCTCCTTTGATCTTCAAATTATTTAACAGCGAATAAGAACCATTTTGACACACTGCCTTTTTTCAGGATTTATGTGAATGCATACAAAACATCAACAATAGCTCTACAGCTGCCCTCCTTTTCTAGAAAGAAGAAATCAATTCTACATAGATGGTAGTGTGTAGGGTAACTTTGTGTGTGTGCGTGTGTGTGTGTTTGTGTGTGTGTGTTCACATTCTATAAAAAGGACATCATTTGCTTTGAAGTCTCTTGTTTTCTGCCCTCTCCGCTACCCTCACTAAGCTGTCCCCTCTTTATTCTGTAATTCTGTATCCTTTGCTATCCACATCCTCCCTCTCTCCCCTTCCTCTCTCTTCTCTCCTCATTTCCTTACCTCCCACATCTCAATCTCTCCCACTCCTGCGCATGTCATCGTAATTTAAACATAGGCAGCTGCATGCCAGCAGAATATAATACCGCCACCACCAGTCATTTCCATCACCAACCTGATAATGTGAAGCTGGAAATATACAGCCTTGCATGGTCGATGACGAACAGATGTTGTGGAGGGAGCAGCACTGACATCCTGCATTAAATTAGTCATGTAATACCGCATTGCTATTCTCAATTATATTCTTATTTCAAACAAGAACAGTTTTGGAGAGTATGGAAGAATGACTTGAGTTTGGATTACACAGCTTGCTTATTTTGCTGCTTTTCCTGATTTGTTTTAAATTAATTTATGTCTTTAAGCTTGTTTGACGTTATAAATTATAGACGATACGAATGGACAGATAATTTTTTTCATGTTTGGAATAATGGTGATGTGTCTTGGCATCTAATTATGCATTTATTTTGTCTTCTGTGAACAGAAGCATAATTGGTTTGCAGATATGCTGACAATCGGTGCTTCTGTGTCATGTCAGCTCAGATTTGCAACAACAACCCCGATCGTCTAGGCAGCTGTTTTCAGTTCAGTATTTACAGTAACCCGATTCTTGTTGCTTTCCATTTCGTTTCCACTTATCTGACTGATTTAATTGATTAGCTGGCAAAAGACAAGTTAGTAGGATAGAAAACCAGTATAACCCTTGGTGTCGATGTACAGTGCAGGTACACAGGATAAGTGGTGATGGTGGTAGTGTCTCTCTCTTGCAGGTGGTCCATCTGGTGCAAAAGAGAATTACCTGTGTGATGTAGTTCCTCCCCTCAGCCAGCCACTTGATTAACCATTCAGGCACACAAATACACACACATACACACACATACACGCACGTACACACATATAATTTCCTGGGAGAGCATTTGTTTGCTTTCATTTGACGGTTTTGGAGGATCTGGCCGGCACAGATGTCTGCCTTGGCATGCAGAGAGTACCGCCAACATTGATTGGACCTGATCGGCAAGCGAAGGAGGGGGACAGCAAAAAAACATTGGAGAAAAAACAGAGAGGAAGATGTAGTCCTGCCCCATGCTGTTCTTTTTTTGTTTAAGAAATGGAGAAACTATCCAAAACCCAAGTAAGGTGGAATATGTAATGTTTCATTATTAATATAATCTGTAGGTGGGAAAAAAAAATAGCCTTAGTGGGAAATGCGCTCCTTAATCTGCTTTACAGAAATGTTTAGCAGGTTTAGTAGGTCACACCTGTCTCACCTGACATTGCCAATGCTGTCTAACTTTGTCACTTTATTAAAGCCTGGCGCTCATTAACAGACTGGACTTTGTGCCTGTGGAGTTACAGATGTGTATTCACATGTTGGCAGGGTCTCTCACCACCCTGCTGTGGCAAGGTCACCGCCACTGTTCCCGAGCACACAATTGTTTCTGGTACTAGTCCCATCTGCACAGGGACAGAGCTAGACTCTCAGCACAGAGGGGGCGGAGCATTTTCCAGGGGCCCTTCTGATAAAGTCATTTCAAAATTAAAAAAAATAAATAAAATTACAGATATATCCTATTAATAAACGATTGATTAATTAAATTATCACTTACTGAGCCAAACAAGCCAATGTCTAAGAAAAGATACAGTGAAGCCACTTTGTTAGACAAGCTTGTTCTGAACAACAACAACTGCAACAACAACATGAAGGTTTTTACAACGGGAAATTGTTTTTTACAACGTACATAATACATTAATGTTCATGTGACCTGGCCATTTCATGATTTAAGATTTTTACTGCATGCCAGCAACAAGGTGAACTAAGTTCTAACACAAAAGTGTATTGTGCATTATCTTTCTCTGTAGAAAGTTACAGGTTGCACCAATCACAAGGAATGTTTTTTAGTGTAACAAAACTAACTCAACAACAATGGAGCTTTCATCTCTTGGCTGGTTTCACTTTTGATTTACCTCATACTCGACATGTCAAGATTATGTATTGATTAGATTCGATTACTCTTGGTATATAAAGCAGGCATTTTACGCATTGGAATTTGGTTTTGGTGTGATATGTAAAGAACAGGTGAACCTCTCAAGGGCAGAAAGAGTGAATGACCAAATTACTCAATGTATGAATTTGTAGTTTGAGTGACCTTCCATTGCTATCAGTGTAGATGTTCTGGCTGACTTTACTCCTTTGTCTGATTTTATCTGAATATGATCTTCATTGCTGTGTTATGACCCCTCATAGAGGAATTCTTTGCAGTATTTATAAGGTGCATGTCAGATTACAGTAAGACAGTAAAGCCAGAGAGTTTTTATGCTGTAGTGCTGATCTACTGATGCGTTCAACTTGATGCAGTGCAGTGGCACTTTGTTTCCAGGTTTCCCCATGAGTGGTTGGGTGGTATTGAAGGGAAGCTGTGAGCCAGTGGTTTACTTTGGATATTAATATTAATAATGAACCTTATTTAGAGCCCTCTGCTGAGGAAGTAATCAATGTGTGTCATGCTGGGTCACTGATATCATTGAATGAATTGGAGGCAAACATATAACTCACTAGTGACAGATGAAAAGTGTTTTGTTTGCTGTATTGCGATATTAAATATTTGTTTCTCCTGTTGTCAACAGATCTCATGGAAAGACTTACAATGAATTGATACTATTAACAAGTATTGCTTGTGTTGCTTAATTCTCCATAGACGTCTATTGTTGTCCAAACACTATTAAAACACAACAGTAAGCCACACCATTGCATTAAGTGACATCTCTACAGACAGGGTAGGGAAGTCAGAAAGTATAGACGGATGGGTTAATCAACTGCTGGTTGATAAGTCCATCTTTTCAGAGGACTTGTTTGTAATGCAAAATTCAAAATGTTTGTCGTTGATGTAAACCAGTTACAAACTTTGCACCTTAATCCAGTACATTGCAGTCTACCACCTCAATGCTGCACAGGTCTTCCTTCTAGACTGAGGGCGGGATGCATTGGGGTGAAATCATCAACGCAAGGCATTACAAGACAAAAGGCAGAGAGGAATGTATCATCATATTGTCTGCATAAGAGAGGTCACTTACTGTAGAATTCAAGAGAACTAGTGGCGAGATAGCAGCAGCAGCTCCACAGCTCGCTCAGCCCATCCTCCCTGTGACAGTGCAGCGTTACGTGCTGCCTCTCCGCTTTGTCGTCAGAGCAGCCCCAGCCTCCCACCCGCACACAGCTCCTCTCCGCTCTGCACCAGAAAGGAGCATCCTTTTCTCTGCGCCCTCCCTCTCTTTCGTGTCCTCTCTCTCCTTTTCTCTCTCTCTCTCGCTCTCTCTCTCTCTCTCTCTCTTTCTCTCTCTCCCTCCCTCTCCCTCTCTCTGTCTCTCCGTCAGTCGGTGTGTCCTCAGAATGAGGTTAGCAGCACCAGTAGCAACAGCAGCAGTAGATCGAGACAGCAGAGCCACAGTCACTGCAGCAGCCAGGAGAGGCTGTTCTTCAGCTGTGCAGCATCTACCGCTGCATTCACCCCTGCCCTGAGAACGCAACACTCATCCTTGTGCTCTCTCTGTGTCTCTCCCTCCTCCTCCTTCACCTTCTTTGAATTCATCTCGTGAATTCGACTCTCTCTCTCTCTCTCTCTCTCTCTCTCTCTCTCTCTCTCTCTCTCCCCCTCTCTCTCTCTGTAGCAGTGATGGGGAAGACCACCATGTAGAGACAGAGAGGCAGCGGAGGCAACAGAATAGCAGCAATGGGAAGCCACACATGGAGCGGGTCTGGACTGCAGCCGTGGTGAGCCTGAGACTAACAGGACTTGCAACCACCATCATTGCCCTTCTCAGGACCTGACCACTGGGGCTGTCCAACGCTCACCTGGATGCTCCCCACTTGTGTTTCATCATCCCCTCCTCTCCTTGCTCTCTGCTGCTATTTCTCCTCTTCTGTTTCTTCTCTTTGATGGTTTTTAGTCTGCTGATATCTGACAGTCCTCTCCTGAAACAGAGAAGCTGCTCATTGATTTATCCCCTTGGATTTTTTTCCCCTTTTTAATCTCTCTGTCTGCCTACTTCACCTACAAGTGGCATTCTTTTTTTCCCCTTTTTTGGTTGTTGTTGCCTGCTTGATACCTATTTTGGAATTTTTTGGATGAGACTGAGCTCACCTCTCTCTTGTGCAAGCTTTTTGATTGATCTATAAGCAATAACAAACACTAATCTAACTGACTTGACTAGCTGACATCATGGGGGACATGTCCAACAGCGATTTTTATGCCAAGAACCAAAGAAACGAGGGCAACCATGCGGCAGGCTTCGGCTGCTCGGTCATGGATCTGCGCTCGTTGATGGAGCTGCGTGGCACAGAGGCGGTGGTCAAGCTCCAGGAGGACTACGGGGGCGTAGAGGGACTGTGCAAACGACTGAAAACCTCACCCACAGAAGGTGAGTCCCCATGCTTGTGTGTGTGTGTGTGTGTGTGTGTGTGTGTGTTTGTGTGTGCGTGTGTGCGTGCGCGTGTCTGTGGGTGTGTGCGTGAATATGTGTGCACTGGTGGGTTTTCTATGAAGGACTTAATCTTGAAGAATGTGTTCTGCTACTTAATATTGAGCTGCTCATGACATTGATGATAGATTTTCTGTTTGTTTGGATATTGATCATTATTAACTGGGTACACCTGCTTCATTTGATAAAAAAAAAAAAAACCTAATGGTAAAAGCACAGACATGCAGAAACCTTGTAAAGCACCTGGAGAAATGCGTAAGCACAGCATCGCAGCAGCAGACAGGGGAGGGAGTCCCGTTTGAGGGGGACTAATGAAAATTCTTCACAGCCAGCTAGTGTTAGACCTGTTTAGTATGCATAGAAATCTCTCCGGACAGTTTAGCCCCCTCACTCCCCCTCCCCCACACAAACACCCGCACCCCACCCGCCCACCTTCCCTTGTCATTCACCCATCCCGTCAGCCAATCAGCCGTAGCCTTATTAAGGAACAGGTCTCTGGGGCAACACGGTAGAGGTTTTGGCCACATTGAATGTGCTGTGGCGTCTGCAAATACGGACTGGGTATGAGTGGAATGAGAAAGCAAAAAACCAAACTCTATACCTGTTTCCGATGTATTTATTTTCTGTTTAGTTATAAACGCAGTAAATATTTCCTTTCTGCAGTACAAATGCTAAATTTCTACTTTTTTTTTTATCCTAACTAGCGCAGGTTAGTATGTACTTTTTCATTTTTCTGCACAGATATTCATTAAAAAAACAGGAAATACATCATAACACCATAACATATGGTGATGAAAGCCCATTCAATTATCACAGAATCCCTTTATATGCATTTTTTATCACATAGCAATTCAAATATGTGGTCATGCACTTATTTAAATGCGTCACCTCATACTCTGCCCATATATTGCATTAAAGTAGGATTTTTTTGTTGCTTCTTCCTTAACTAGAGCAACAGTAAAGCAGCAGTGCAGCAAGCAAATAAAACTGAACCTCTCTAGTGGCTACATATGTGTATTTAATATTCATAACAGCATTGAAATCATCCACCTACCCTGACGTTGGGATCATTGATCAGTATTCATGTAGTGTCACCTGTGTGACATCAGAGGTAACCTGTAACCTTATAGACCGATAGTCACAGAAGATTGTGTTTCCTGGTCTTGTCATCCAACAGCACTGCTGTCAGCTGGTGGTAAAACCTGCGGCAAGATAACAGCAGAGTAAATGAGATCAGTTCAAAAAAATCTTTCCAGTCACAGAGTTGAATAAAGATTAAAATAAAAGCACTGGTGAACACTGTCTGACACGGGATGAGATATATTTTGCTCATCACCATATTGGCAACATAGTGAAACAATGCCTGCAGTGATACAGCAATACTGAAATGAAACTGAATTTGGACTAGCAATAAAATTATCATAACAGATATAAAATTATAATTTAATTTTCCCATTCTCATGAGCATCCTGATTAGATACAAGAACATTACATTTTATCAGTGCGCTAAACACTAACGCAGGATCACAGCCTGCAGACTTGTAATAAAGCCAAAATTAAAATAATTGAACTTCTCAAATAGAAATAAGAATATTGTAATTATTAACATACTTTCTGTCACTGGTAATCTGATTTGTTGAATCTGTCATTTTGTCAGTGCTGTCTACAACACTTTCGCTGACACTAAGGGGATAGTACATTACGCACTTTATCTTAGAAGCAAAAGCAATAAATAGTACATGAACATTTTTTGTTATAGGCTGAGTCATAATATTACAGCTCATTAAGAACATTGAAAATTCTGGTATGAAATGTTTGCCAATGCATTTTCATATTTCAAAGTAAGACTTCAATGCTAAGACTCTCTGCGACAGTGTAAAATTACAGTTCTCCCTTCCTGTTTTGTCCTGTGGGTAAAACAATTATAAAAAGAGAAAAAAGAAGAAAGAAGAAAAGGAAAAGGGGAAAAAAAACATGGCTCTAAGGAGCAGTTCGAAATGCATGTAAATGCAATAACATGCCATCTGGATTGTTCAAAGCACTACAATCTCTAATGTGTGTGAGCCATTAATTATTTTCAAATTATTTTCAATGTATTTCATTTACGCAGCACTCACACATACACGTCAGAGGCTTCGACAGATGCTTCTCATTCACTTCGAATGGGGTGATGTCATGTCAAGCTGCATTGTGGTTCCATTGCTTGCGTTGCTTGTGGTAGAAGTTGAGAAAGGTTCAACTTTTCAAGTGGCAGCGCAGGCACCAACCAATAAATTCACGTTTATGCAAATATCCCAAGAGGGTGCAGGTGGCATTCAACCTCAAAATGGAGCAAAGGTTGATTATTGTGATGGGGAGTCACCTTGTTCTCTATGATCAGAGTTCATTTATTATTTAGGGACACAAACCAGAGTAATCAAGCCTGCAGAGAGGTGGCAGAGGCAGTTGGTGAATCTGGGATGTTTTCGTATGTTTGTAGAGTTTATTTCCAGTGTACGTCCCTTTAGCATTGCATGGACAGCTGATTAAGTTGTGTGTCCCAAGCGGGAAACTGTGATTGGTTGTTGTCACTATGACTATTGCACCAGCACCAAGCATCAGGCTTGCCCACCACAAAGCATTAACGCAACATGCAAGGGTGAGCGCTTTGTTACCGGATAAACTACATGTTGTGTGTCTCATGCAGTTTGGATAAACGAGGTGCTTCTTTATCATGTTTGTAAATCCATTGAACAAGCCGCTGTATTTTGGTTAAGATCTTAGTACTAACGAGCAGGAGGCCCCTCTTCTCTCTCATCACTATTAATTGTTATAATGAATTATTTTATCTCTCACTGGAACACTAAGTGGAAACTGAGTAATGGTATCTGGTGCATCTATTTGCATTAGTGATCCCAGGTGTTTCTATGTTTATGCTGTGTGGGTCCCCCTGTGTGCTGTGTGGTTGCTCCACAGAACATATGTTACCTCAGAAATATGATCATGGTAATTATCCTTGACGGTATTCTGTATTGCTTGCTGTCATCATGTGTGGTGTGTGTAATGTGTATGTGTCCCAGGGGCCTGCGTTTGATGGTAAGATGCCCTGAGCACAGTTGACCTACTAGCCCCGCATACTGTAGTCTATACCAGCCCTTTTACATGATACTAACAGTCCATGAATGGCTATACTCCATTATTCAGCATAAATGCGTAATGGCTCTTGACCGCATGCATTTATGTAGATGCACCAGGCACTAAGCTACTGCAGGATTGTTGCTACAGAACATGAAACTATAAAATCTAAATAAAAGGCACAATACTGGACCAACAGCCAGACATTTGAGACCCTGTTTATTTATTCATCTAATAAGGCATATAAGTTATGTATGCCTTAGGGTTAGAGTACACAGGGCTCACTGCATTTCTGAGCACAGGAGACACACTATGTACGTTTTTATTTTTATTTTTTTAAGAAAACAGCATAACACATACAGTGCAGGAGCCATGGTTTGGGGAAACATAACTCTGGTGTTATGACTAAACCTTTCAGGAATTAAAAGAAGTTTCCTTACTGTAGACATTATTATTTTCATTTTAAATTTTAATGACTCCACTGGATGTAGAATTTCCTAAATCCATAGAGGAGGAAGGTAATGGAATGAATTAAAATATGTAAACTAGGAGTCCTGTTATTCAAATCAGAATTGCTTAGAATACCTTGATGCATAGGTATGTTGATGATTAAATGAATGCTGATAAAGTAGCACATCTAATTCCGTAACATATCTGGATTCTTACCCTGCGGTTTTCCCAGTGGCCTGCTTCCTTGTACTCTATACCTGTACACAGGATGTAGTTACCTGTTGTTGCCTTGTAGGTGACTGTGGGGTGAAGAAGCTAGCGTTTCCCTCAGGCAGCCGGCAGGTGAAGGGCATGAGTCATTCTGGGGCCAGATGGGATGTCAGGGTACAGCTTAGTTTCCAAGAAGGGATGGCATGAAGCTGCTCGGGGTATGACCTGTTTCTTGGGAAATGGAAGAAAAGACAGTTGGTGGGTGCTCACAGTACAACTATTTTCTCAAGAGATCAGTAGAGAGCTGCAGCACATTGGTAAGTCCTCCTGGGCAGGGAGCAGGGAATTGTGAGAGTGCTTAGGGCATAGCCATTCCTCAAGCGTCGGGAAGATGAAGAGGTGCTCAGAGCATTGATAGTCTTTGATGTTGTGGGAATGGGAGGGTAGGAGGGTACTTAGCCCGACCTTGCGGAAGGGAAGAAATAAATATATATAATGTGGAAACCACATTATATACACGGACTCTGTCCACCCCACAAAACAGTGGCAAGCAGTTCAAGCAACTTAGATATGACTGCAAATTTAGATGCGATGACATTTTAGTGGAAATTAAGCACTGAATAATGTTAAAACGTGCATCACTACTGGTTACATTTTTTTGTATTACTGGAATATAATTTCTGGGAATGTTAACTGTAAACAGGTTGTTCTATTAATATCACGATCCAAATCGGAACACCCACCAGAGAAATTCAAAAAGATAGGCCTCATAACTGCCATAGTCACCTTTTCCCTAACTTCCAGTTCACCGTCTGCTGTACATCACTATGACTTGACACATGGAAATGTGTTATCTCATGCATGCGAAGGGGAGATAGTGCTAAATACTAATTAACAGAGCAGGAACTTTGAATGTGCAGAAGGAATTCAATCCAAGAGTAAAATGCAGCAGTTTTTCTTTTTAATAACTTATATCCAGCCTGGGAATAAGCCATTTTATTTCCAACCAACCAAGATCCCTCAATTTCATATCCTCACCCTCACCTCTTTTGCCTCTAATATTTTTCTTTTGCCCTCTACAATATCACCACACCTCATTTCAGTCTCCTTACTACCACCTTCTCCTCTCCATGTCTTATTGGCCCCCAGTTCCACGATTTGACTTTCACTGCACATATATAGACTTTCTTCACCACCTACAAATCTCCCTCAACATCACCTTCCCCGAACTTCCAGAGACACCAGCAAGACCATAGCTGGAAACTGTACCAGATGCTTATCAATATCTTAACCACACCAAAACCATATCTTAGATGTAATCATCTTTATGCTAACGTAAAGAATGTTCACCCTGTATACCACCTCAAACCTCCTGGCCACCTGTCTTTTCCTCATTGTTGAGTTTTGAAGATGGAAAAGTTATCACAGGTATAGGAATTTTTGTAAGTAAAATAATAATATGAATCATATTCATTTTCTACATAGACAATGGCACATGACTGACTGGTGGAGCATAGATGAGCAATCAACCGAATTCTCCCGGCTGAATCAAACCCATTAGCACCTTTAGCAGCTTAAATCAGATTTTACTGTCAGATCTTGGGTCTTTTTTTCTTTTTCTTTTTTGCTGAATTTGGTGTTTCGTTCCCACGTCTGCACCGTATTTTGAATTTGCTTTAGTTGTGATTCACAACTGATTGGCCTCCTCTCTATAGCAACAGAGGTATATATGATAATTATAATAATAATAATATAATATAATATACTTAGTATATAATATATATATATATATATTATAATAGTTAGCAGCTTATTGTGAGAAGTTCAGATGAGAAGCTTGATACCAATCTCGCTCTGTTTCTTGCCTGGGAGCAGTGACTTTCTGGAGTCTCCGCTGGTTGCCTGGGAACTGCTCCCGGCCAAGAAATAGTCCGTCAAATGAACCCCTATAAAATGGTAAATTATTGTTTTTGCTGTTCTTTTTTTGTAGGGATTAAACAAATGAGAAATAAAGTGTTAATTACTGAGTGTTACTGAGTCACTGGTAATTGGATTTTGTGTGTCAGGTTAGCTGTCTCCCCATTCCCAGCCTCCATGCTAAGCTAACTGGTTGCTGGCTCCAGCTACATCTTTACTGTACAGACATGAAAGTGATATCAACCTTCTCATCTAACTATTGGCGAGAAAGCAAATAACTGTATTTCACAAAACGTCACACTATTTAAAACTTTAAAATGGAAAATGGGGAAATATTTCTCCCACGTTGCAACTCTGTCAGAGATGTCTTCTCACTTAAATCTTCTTATTTCCTTCCTACCTTTCTCCCTCCGTACCTTTCCATCCTGTCCCCTCCAGACCTCCTCCTCATCAACCCTTCCACCTGCCCTTTCTCTCTCTCTCTCTCTCTCTCTCTCTCTCTGTCTCTGTCTCTGTCTCTGTCTCTCTCTCTCTCTCTCTCTCTCTCTCTCTCTCTCTCTCTCTCTCTCCCTCCTCCCATTATTATCTCTCACCACACCTTACCTCTCCTCCTTTCTCTCTCTCTACTCTGCTCCCATTTCTATTTCGGTGTGCTGGTCGGTCGCTGGTATCCCAGTGGGCCAGTGTACAGCGTAGCCTAAATAGACCTGCTCTACATCTATAACCTTCATCATCTCAACCTTCTGCTCTCACTTCTTTAACTGAGTTAGTAATAGTGCTGTAAGTAGCACACCGTTTGTAATTTAAAACTTGTGTTTGCACCTAAATTAGTGGTTGATGTTAGTTAATATTTCTCTACATCAACAAAGACTAGAAAGACAAGTGTTGAGCTGCTTCACTTTTAGTAATAACTGTAGGTATCAACAAGTAGAAAAAATGGCTTGCAGAAATGCTGATTGAATCTGTTGATTGAGGACAGTTGTGTTTATATCAAATCCCCGATGGGAGTACCCTTTAATTGCTTGTTGTGGCAGTAATGACAGTAGTGGATGGTGGCCAAATGATACATCATACATGGCACCCGTATTTCTCATGGGAGGAGGTTGTTACAGGTTCTTGTGTAAACAGTCCACTCACTTGACTTGTTAATCACAATGTGATTCATAACTATACACACACCAACACCTGCCTCCAAATGCTGATCTGTAACCAGTCGTTTGTTTGCTTGCATCCATTTTATCAGAAAATGTAGACAGAGATAAAAGAGACAAGAAATTAGAGGTGTAACAGAAGAAGGAAAGGAGATAAAATAGAGGAAGGATAGTCAAGAAACATTTTCTTTCCTTGTCAATGCAACAGTGTTAATAGTCCGACTGTACGTATCTTTCCTTTCATTTTCCTCTATTCTACTGTTACCTGAGGCTGGCTCCTCCTGCAGGTGCATTTGTCCGTCTAGCATCATATGTAACATTGTATTTTCCCTGTGTAATATCTGCTGCTACGCTACTATGACTCGTTTTATTCGTCCTGGCTCGCTATGTTCTCATCCCATGATGAGGCCTTTATGAACTTTATGACTTTTTTAACTTCAGAGTTTGGTTGAAACACTCCATCTGCTCTCCTATTTCATCTCCTTGCTTCCTTGTTTTCCTTCATTCACACCCAACTTTTCCCATGTATTTAGTCTAATCTTTTTTTTTTTTTTATCCCTCCCTTGAAATAAAGTCCAGAGTTAGGTCTGCGTGCTTCTACATTTCTTCACATTCTCGTCTTCTATTCTTAACGCCTCTCCTCCTTTCTTCTGTCTGTTTGTCCCTCATCCCACCTCTCCTCCTTGCTGTCGTTCTTTTCCACCCTCCCTCCATCCCTCCCTGATGATCATACTAATCGCGTCCTCCAGTCGCAGCACCACGAGCGCGTTCCCCTCTGACGCAGTCTATTTAATCTCTGTCCCACAAGGGATCTCTCACATGGAGCCGCCGTCTCTTTAATAAGGACAATTTCTCCTGTGCTGCAACTCCACTTCCCCTCCTACTCCAGTCCTCTCCTCTCTGCCCTCCCTTCTCCTCCCTTCCCCTAGTGACTCTGTAAAAGGGGAAGAAGAGGTAGAAAAAAGAGAGAGAATGAAATAGGAGGCAGTGAAGAAGGGAGAGAGAGAGAGAGATGGCTCTCAGAGGACAGATTATAAATGATACACAGCCATTTTGCTCTGTGAGGGAGAAAAACCACATCGGGTGCAGACACACACACACACACACACACCCACAAACACACACACACACACACACACAAATACACACCACTACTCACACAGGTGTTCTTCTGCAAGTGTAGTAGCGGTGACCTTGAGGCAGGCTGAAGCAGTATTGTGGCACAGTGGTCAGTCAGTCACTCTGCATTAGCACTCTATATGCAATATTAAAAAGATTTACTGGGGAAAGGAATGTGCGGCAGTCTAAAGGAGCAGTTCGGCTAAAATCCAGATTTTATTAATAGTTATTGAATGTTTTATTAATTCTTTGTAGATCAATGATAAGTACTAATCAAATGAAAAGGACTCACAGCTAAGGTTTCCACGATGCACACTTGGTAGGCCATGTGTGATTCCCTACACTCCAGCGTAGAGATGCATGTAACAATATATTGCTTAAAGAGCATTACAAATTTCACCTGTTCCATCATGTAAGGACCCATCCTCCAGATTGTTTATACTTATCATCTTTAAAATTGCTTAAAAACATCAGGGCAAATAACCTTTTGAGGGTAATTTACTATAACAACAGAAAGTGCAAGCTTGATAGCTCACTGTAAACGGAAAAGCCCTCCACCCTTGATCAGTGACTTGCTAACAATTTATTATAACTGCAGATTTAGATGCCCTGACATAAAACATGATGCCAAAGTATGCACTGTTGTGAAGTGGTGCTAATTTTTAATGCAGCGTAATGCAAAATGATGAGCAGGTTTAGTGAAAAAATAATAATAATGGCTCGTGAACATTCCCACTGGAACGTGTTGTGGAGTGCAATCACCTCAAATGCTTAGGCTTTCATATCAGGGTTTGATCACTGTCCCTGGAGAAGTACACTGTGGGCCGTTTTCCCAGACAGAGATTAAACGAGGTCTGAAGCAAAATTTATATCAATTAGATGTCCAATGAAATTCAACCGTAGTCCATGTTCGAGAAACTGGCCTTGAATGTACAAATGATCAGGATACTGTACCTGGTTTCATCAGTGGTGGCGCACTACTGCTTAAAAGCCAGTAGACCCCATTAATTTCCCTTATGACAAATATACCAGTTAAATTGGATTGATTGATTTTTATGTGAGAAACAGTTTGCATTAAAAAGGTCGCAGTTATATCAGGAAGATGTCTCTAATATTTTGAGCAAGAAATAAGGTGTATTCAATTTTATTCATCTTGTTTTAGAAGACACCAGTGATATATATACATACAGATAGATACTTGATAATAATTGTTTTATTCGGGCAGTAAAAACTTTACTGTGACTCCCAGCTTGTCTGAGGGATTGTCAGACAGACAATCTATATATACATATATATATATATATATATATGCACACACACACACACACACACACGCAGATGCTGGGCATGGCTGGCAGTGAAGTCAGCTGTCCCAAGAGATGCCTTACTGAATTAAGAGGACAGATGCCAAAAACCAGACTCTATTGGCCTGCTCTCATGAAGCCTGGTGCTGACTCACAACAATATACAGTATGACTGCCTGTGTGAGTGTATACAATAGTGCACAGATTGGTAATACAGTAGACATGACTGAAAAAATAAATGTGGTTGACTTGGTAGATTACAGATATGAAACTGGTTATAAAGCCCAGTGCTTAAAAAGCAGCTTATCTCTTGAGAAACCAGTGTAAAAGAAGCATCTTCCCCAAAGTGCATACCTAAAGATTTGAAATATGGATTGGACAAATCTTTACTATACTTGAATTTCACTTCTTCTGTGATATTTCACATGAAGTTATTCTGTGTTAGATAATCCAGTTAACACCTCACCTGTCGTTCTTATTGTAAAGTCAAGGCATTTGTAATGTGGTTTAATTTTATTATCATCTAATTTTGTTGTATCTGTCATCTTTGACACATGATACACCAAAGGCTTTTTTTCTGCCCTGGATTTGAAATAAATCATGGTGTATCACCAAAGCATTGTTATCAAGGCTAGAAGTTAAATCTCCTTTTTGCACATTTACTTGGTTGACAGTCTTGTTGACTGTCTTACCTATACAGGTGGGGGTAGTGTCTTGCTCAAGGGCACTTGAAGAACAAGGTTGCTGTTGAACCTCTGGCCCACAAAGTTTCATTAAGTGAACGCACAATGCCGGAAACTAACATCTCCAAATGCTTCGCAGTCCCAGGTTGCCGTCATACACTGTATGTACACCCAGTTCTTGTCCTCTCAGATGTCCTGAATGTGAACTGGCTGCTGGAAGCCAGGAGTATAGATAGCGAGCTGACAGGCATGGTGATGCTTTTAGCTGGATATGCAGAGTCCCGGGCTATAACCGGCTTGTTTCTCTCCATGTCAGCTCTTTTCCTGAGTTGACCTCTCTCCTCTCTCTCCTCCTGCTGTGGGGCAGAACAAGGGTGGTACCACTGCTGCCAACGCAAACAGACAGCATTTCCTTCTCAAGGGCACATGAACAGACACAGTCTTGGACCAGGTCCAGCTATGCCTTGCTCAAGGGCACAGAGCAGCTGTCTCTCAACTTTGATTTTATGCGTATTGTAGAGAATAATCATTAACATCCGAACAGCAGGCGAAAAGAGGAACAGAAACTTTTACCTTCTCTGAACTGAACTGAAGCAGAAACTAAGCCTGTTTAGTCTTGCTCAGGGGAATAAGGATACCGCTAGTCACATTTACCAAGGGCACAGATCAAAGCACCAAAATCAGACAGTGCCTATTATGCAAACACATCATTACAGCTTCTACAGTGTACTAATCAACCCCCTCTCTTGTGAGAGTGTTATTCAGCTATTGCAGTTTTATCCAAAATACAGTAGACATATAGACATATAGGCTTTACAGAAATCTTCATGTAGGAATTTTGTACGTAGACTTTGTCCAAACCTTCAGTTGTACAAGAAGTATTCAGGTCCTTTACTGATTATACAGATACCTCAAAACCATATGTAAGTACAGTTCTTGTGTAAATGTACCTACTGGCTTTCCACCACTGCAAACTCTATAATTCTAGATACAGATATTTAGGGATATGTTGGGGCAGATACTTTCCCATGTAAGATTGTTTTTTCCACTTTGTTGTGGTAACTAAATATTAAACCTTTATTCATAACAGTATAACAGTTGAATTTTTGCCAAAGTGTTGAAACAATTAATTGATTAGTCAACGGACAGAAAGTTAATTGTCAATTACAATTTTGATGTTCTAGGAATTATCAATTATCAATAATTTATCAAAGGAAACATCAAAGTAATTGTTGGTTCTTCTCAAATGTGATTTGATTTCTTAAAATCTGCTGCTTTTATCAATTTCGTATCATCGTAAATGGAATATCTTTTGAATCTGGACTCTTGGCTGGACAAAAAAAACCCAAAAAACATCACCTTGAGTTCTGGGAACTTGCCATGGGCATTTTCCTGTTTTTAAAAGAATAAAACTCAACAATCAACAACAGCTTTCAGCCCTTTCCTCTAGTAATAGTCTGTCTTGTAGTAGTCCTAAGCAAATATTCTACTATTACGGTTAGTACTAGCATTGTGGTCTTCTTTACAGTACATAAAATATAACCTTGCCAATAACAAACGACTAGCCTTACATTAGTGGCATGTGGAAAAATCAATTGTGCTGAATACAGTGTAAGTACATGTGTTTCATGTCAGGGATATTAAAGAAGGTGCATGCATCCATTTGTGCACCAGATGGAATTTTTTGGATGGGATTGCATGGGCTCAGTCACATTACAATTCAATCAAAATGTTACTGCATAGCACAGGCAGAGATCAATACTCTTTCAACTCTGCACTGGAATTTCCGCACAGTGTCAGTGTTTGTAAACTGCTATTGGAAAAGTGTCTTGAATTATTAAAAAAGAGTTCTTATATGCTTTAATCCATTAGAATATCTTTGATAGTGATGAATACAGAAGATAAGTTGATGAACTGACCCTGATAATGCTAAATTATTATTATAATTATCAGTAATTATTTAGATCACTTGGTATTTGTATGTTTTTCCTGCAGTTCCAAGCAGACAGACAATGAGGGACACATTAGAGGATGTAGATGTCCCTTACATGTCATGACTATTTCATGACTCTCTGTGGTAGTTTGAATTTTAATAGCTGTCCCTATTGTGTCCGGAGCTTATCTGAGCCCCTGGGCGAAACCAGAGACTGACACCCAGATGGGAGACAGCAGATAGACCACTGTCACTCTCCCTTTCAGCCTCTTGGCCCTGGATGCTCGCCCTTTTCACTCCTAAGGGGGGGGGGGGTTGCTGAATTGTGAGTTTGCAAGCACTGTGTTTGTGTGGAATTGGAAATGTTTATGTGTGTGTATTTGTGTGGTGTGTGGTGTGTGGGGGGGGGCGGACAACACCTCTTAATTGGCATGGTTGGCTAAAACCACAGACTTAGAATTACAGTTAGGATCATTTTCAGTGTAATACAATAAAAACACATTAACCTCTTCTTAGTAAACTGGGAATTTAATAAAATAATTCAGACTACTATTTGTAAGTGGGAATTTACAGTAATTTAATAGCTCTAAATCTAAATACCATTCAAGCTGTCATGCATACAACCGTCTCCATATAACTACACTGACAACCTGGACACACATAAAAGGATTAATAACAGGTGTGTTTCTTGTATGTATGTGTGAAAATGAGAGAAAAAAAAGGTGCAGCTGGGTTGTTAAAGCTACTGGACAGCAACAGCTCTTTATTAATTATCATGGTGTCTATAAAGTAAATAAGAATTCAGTGACATTTCATCAATAGATATGAAGACTGTCTTTAAAGAGGAGATACAGAAATTGGCTGAATCAATGTTTACTTGAAATTTTGCTGAATAAAATAGATGGATAGATGAATGAAACGCTGGTGAACACTGGATGGATGGATAGAGGGATGCATGGGTGGATTGGTTGATTGAATGAATGGTTGAAGAGTCTGGAATTACAGGCTGAAGTTACTGACCCCGTTACACTTTGCCCTTACCACTAAGCACACACACACACACACGCACACACACACACACACACACACACACACACACACACTTCCCCTCGCAAAGAGAAGCTGTAAACAGATGTCTCATTAATGTTTTGTCCACATCTAGGACAGAGTCAGGCCAGCTAACATTACAGTGTTTGAGCCTCACATGGTGGAACAGATACACTAAATGGCTAATAAATCCTCTCAGAGACTCGCATCTTTTCCATTGTTTTTCACTTTTGACCACTTGCAGTAGGTTTAATAAACACATTTTTACACACACACACACACACACACACACACACACACACACACACACACACACACACACACACGCATACAGGTGCACCAGGGGAGTGCGGTTTTGGTCACAATTTGTTTTTTTCTGAGAAGAACAAATTTTTTCATAAGAAATATTTTTGCTACACGTACTGTCTTAGCTAAACTTAGGTGATAAATCATAGCCGATGTAGATTTTTCAAGGCTTTTTCAAATTTTGACAGTCATGTTCTTAAGAAAGCCTTTTTCCACAACATTTTACTTCTTTATTTCTCATACATTCAAAGTGGGTACAAACATTCACTTGGAGTGGGATAGATTCAATAGATGTTGGTGGTCAAAGGTCAAGGTCGCTGTGACCTTTACAAAACATATTTTTGGCTATAACTCAAGAATTCATAAAATAATTATGACAAAATTTCACACAAATGTCTAATAGGATAAAATGATGAAGTGATGATATTTTATAGCCAAAAGGTCAGCTTCACTGTGACATCGTAATATACTGCAAAAACACTTTTCTGGCCTTTATTCAACGCCGTAACTCAGGAAGAGAAGGGGAGCATCTCACAATTTGTGACACTAATCTTGGGTTCCCTCTAATTTGTATAAGCATTATTTACTGTCATGGCTACACCTTTGTGCTCTATCAGAATCAGCTTTATTAAGTGTGTGAACACATACAACTGCTTTTTGCTTCTCTCAATGAACTTACACACTAATACAGTAGACATACAGCAGAACAAGCACAACAACGCTTAACAAAGTCAAGTCAAATCAATTTTATTTATATATCCCTAAATCACAACTCAAAATCAAACTTTTGCCTCAAGGGGCTTTACAATCTGTACAGCGAGTGACATCCTCTATCGCTAGACCCTCGACTTGGATGAGGAACAATTCTGATTAATGGGCAAAATGGAGGAAACCTGGTGAATGTTTTATCTGATCTGGTTGGCGGAAGCATACAACTGCGAGGCTGTAATTCCAGTTTACACTGATGTCCTGCTACCCACAGACTTGTCATTTTTTGAGACAGCTTAAGGAGAAATTGGGAGCACTTGGTTTGACGCAGTGGATCTTCCCACTAATGCAAACACGTCAAAATCAAAGCCACATAAGAGCCAGATCACATAGAGGCGTAATCTTAATACCATTAATCTTTTTCTTTTTTTTTTCCTTTTGTGTCGGCCATATGCACAGACCCACAGGGCTACGATATAACTGGACCTCACCCATGCACAGAATTTTCACACAATAATAACTGTTTCATGAATTTTGAAAAGGACCATATGCACTGAAGCTTTCATCCCACATGAGTCACTATCGGCGTGTGTCTGTTTTTCCCCTCTGTGCTGCTCTTGATGTGCTACTTTTCAGGCCTCCCAAACATTTTTCTAAGAGGTGTAAATTAAACCTTTGGGTATTCAAATTCTCTGATATGAGCAGCATACACCAATCACAGCTATTGGTTTTTTTGTTGTTGTTCTGTAGTTGTAGTGGCCTGTTTTTCTTACATAACATTACATAATCAGCTTTTTCTTCACATTTGAAAATGAAAAAAAAAACAAACAAAAAAAACTGCAAGAGGCATCGTCAAGAGATTGTGTACTTTGGGTCAGAGCATTAATAGCTTTAAAATGAATGTGAGGTCTATTATTCAGACCTGAAGGTTTTTCTTCAGATCTTCATCCAGTTGTCATTATACAAGTTTCCTCCTAACATTTAAGCCAATATATTCTGCACGACAGGATGCTAAGTAATCCTGTGGAGTGAGGTGTGTGTGTGTGTGTGGGTGTGTGTGTGTGTATGTGTGTGTGTGTGTGTGTATGTGTGTGTGTGTGTGTGTATGTGTGTGTGTGTGTGTGTATGTGTGTGTGTGTGTGTGTATGTGTGTGTGTGTGTGTGTATGTGTGTGTGTGTGTGTGTATGTGTTTGGATTTATTTAGTATGTATGTATGTATGTAAGAGAGAGAGAGCTGTGAGCTGTGTTCTCTCACTCCACTCACTCTACCATCTCTCGCATGAGTCAGACTCAGAGCACAGTGCCTGACAGCAACTCACCCACTTGTACAGCTGCCCCCACAGACTCACACATACACACACACACTCACAAACACTCGCACACTATTGCATATTTAATTTTTGGCATTTCGACATACAATTAATTTGGGTTGTTGGGTTATTGTTAAAAACTGCTCTGGCATTTCGGCCTTTTTATAGAAAATACAAATGATGTTGCATCAAAGAATTTGTTCAGATGCAGTGGCTTCTTTGTCTTAATAATGAAAGACCTAAAACGCCAAGGGCTCCATTTTAACAGTCCAAAGCACATGGTCTGAAGCGCATGGCACAAGTGCATTTAGGGCGTGTCCTTTTGCTATTTTAATGGAACAATAAATGGTTGCTACGCCAGGTGCATGGTTCAGAAGGGTTGCCCTTAGTCTCTTAATTAATCATGGGAGTGTTTTGGGTGTAACATGCAATAAACCAATCAGAGTGCCATCTCCCATTGCCTTTAAAAGCCAGTCCTGACACACGCAGCAGCTCTGTGCGCCCTGAGGGGCAAGGAAGCGCTGAGTGAATCAATGCGCTGCGCACAGGTCTACCAAAACGTGACGGCACAAGTCACAACGTTAGACATCTTTTATGTTACATGATGAGAAGTGTGAATAAATCTTCAGTTCGTTATGAAACTGTGGTGGAACAAATTTAGGTGATGAATGGGAAAAGCTGTGGAGGATTTACCAGGTAGTAAGAAGAGAACGCTTCTCTGCAGAGCCTCATCTGTCGTGGATGTCCAAGAGACATCCTTGACGAATGGCAACGTTGTGCAACACACAATATGCCACAAAGAATACTTCGACCTTCTGTGGACTGTATTCTAATCTTCCACTTGACATCTGAGGAGCATTTTCAGCACACTGTGCTTGTGCGAAACAGGCACATAGTGTGCCCACCTATGTATGCGCACATTATTATCTTGACAATGTGCTTTTAAAATAACAGTGAAATAATGCACCATTGACTAAAGACCAGGTTTCTTTTGATCAATTGGACAATCACTTTCACCGGCCTCAAGATGCAGTGCACCAACATTGTGCCTGACCACACCTCGTTTTAAGACCAAAACGCTCATGGGTGCTCAGATGGGTGCAAGTGTATTTGCTAAACAACGTGGGTGCTGGATGGGAAAATGACAACCGCGTTGGTCTGGACCTAGCAAAGACACTTGTGTTGCGCTTTGTGATGCTTTGCACTCTGGCAAATGTGCATCACATTTTGAGCAAATCTTAAAGCAATAGTTCCACATTTCATGAAGTGGGCTTACACGCGTTCTTTGTACTTTTGTATTTCCTTCATGCTGGCTGCTGGCTCTAGCTAATCTCTTTCATAGCTAGAGCCAGCAGCTGGTTGGAAAAAGGTGGAAACTGCTAGCCTGCCACTGTCCAGAGTTAACAAAATTCACCTACGAAAGCATCTAAACCTCAGCAATCACACACTATAACCACTGAATAATGTCTTCTCGGAGCTCTCCGCTGCCGGATAAACGTGAAAATCTGATCCTGTTTTCAGAGTTTGTTACTTGTGGGTGTAGCACAGGACATCTGCCATATTAGACTGATCTATCATGTTGTCTGCACAAGCAGAAAAATACCATAATGGGTTGTACTATGGTGTCGCAAGACCCACAGTCGTATGAAAACAGACACACGCATACATACGGTACATTCACGGTGGGAAAGACATGGTGTCAGAAACTGCTCAGTGTCACTTTCCAGTCCATTACCTTTAAATGGGGCTGGCCATAGGGGAATAAATGATAGACCTGTGTGTGTGTGTGTGTGTGTGCGTGCGAGCATGTTTCCGTGTTCATGTGACCCTGTGACTCCACATGAAGCGAGAGAATGTATTTTCTCAGTTGTTTGTTTACGTACACTACAGTGTGTCTGCTTGCATGTTTGGCCTGCGAGAAAGCGTCTGCTCAATGGTCTGTACATAAAAGTGCAAGATTGCATGTGTGTTGCTACACTGAAGACATGTCACATCATCTCATCCTCGTAGAGAGAGCTTGCCTCCTGCCGTGCCCTCTTGCACTCTCAATCCCGACAGCGTGTGACGCATACAGAAAATCAGTGCACGCAAAACCACATTGTGAGCTGAGCAATGATGCCACCAAACAAGACGAAACTAAGACACACACACACAGTTCTTCAATACAGAGAAACCCTACACATCCGGCCCTAACATGTTTTATTGCGTCTTCGTTCAACAGTGGGTGGACCTGATGTGCCGCTGGGTGTGGCACCCTCACATGAACAATTAGTCTACTTGAGTTATATTACCCACTTTAGTCTAACACTAAAGAAGCTGTTTACATGTAGATTAAATTGCAAGTGTATTTAACGTTAACTCTTGTGCAGTGATTTGGTTTCAGTTTTTTTCCAGACATTTCCCTGCCATCTGATAAATTGAAAATGTCGTAAACATGCACAGACTTCACATGTGCATGATACATTTCTATTCTATCCAGCTTGCTTTAAATACAGCATAAACCTTCGCAATTTACCAAATTGTGCATACTGCAATTAGGTTTTCACCTTCTTACAGTATATCTCTCTCAGGTGTGATTAATCCCTCATATTATTTTTGCGATGCTCTCTACAGTAATCAGTTAGAATTTAGGTTATTATGCTTTGTTTTATGTTTTCTTCTAAAAAACCTTGAAAGCACATGCTTAGAGTGTGGAAATGTATCACCTTGGAAACTGAACTTGAAGTAAATAGTTATCAAACATTGTCAGTAAACTATGAACCATTTCTGACACTGTTTGTACACATATATTACAAGGCAACATAATCACAATCAACTATTTTTAAGAATACAGAGCATTTGACTGGTTTCCAGTAACTATCATTGTACTTACATACAATTCCATGAACAGGACAGGAAGGACAACAAGTAAAAGACTAATGTGAAAGCATCCAGTGCTTTCATCACCTGAACTAGCATCGCAATAATAATGTATGTAATGCTGTAATAGCTTCTAGTTTGTCCTACATAACACACAAGAGCACGCCTCCTATCTATGTCATTGACTGACGCATAAAATTCTACAGTCTTCTTTTAATATCATCCATAGGAGCATCTGCCCTTTTGAGGCTATTTCTACCAGATTCTGCCTTTGTATGCACAGTAACAAACCTCTCCTCTTTTATGGCATAAAATGGTGTCATTATTATAGAGGTCATTCTCAAGGATGCTGTGACACATTTCTCCATCACTCCATCTTCTAATAAGAGCATGATAATTATCCACCTTTTAGCCACTGATGGGTTATTATTCATAGAGTTACTCCACATCCAGCCTACTCTCATTCTCCGTTTCGGTCGCTGTCTCCCTCTTTTCCTCACTCTCTTGTGCTTTGTGAGTCACACTTCAACCCTCTCTGTCTTCTCTCTTCATTCCCCTCTCTCTCTCTCTCTCTCTCTCTCTCTCTCTCTCTCTCTTTAAAATGGTGAAAGCTGAAAAAAATGCATGTTGAAGCTATTGATTCGCTGCAGAAAAAAGCATCAATATTTTGCGTCGTTATAATGCTGATAATGATTGCACAACCCTGTTGCCATGGTGACTTGTTTTGGACAGTGTGGCTCACAGTATTGTGAAGGGGGGGAAAAAAGTTGATGCAGACAGGCAGGAAAAACGTAACAACGAAGGGGACACCGCTGAGGTGAGCGGGGGGGTGGGCCCACCTACCGGCGGGGTTATATGGCTAAGACCCAACAAGACATGTTAGACATGACATAATTTGTTTTTGATAAATGGTGTTTGTTTGCTGCTCTACAATGGCATGCCTATTTTACAAGGACATTTGAAGGTCATCACATCTTTTCATTCTTTGCTGTCTTTTCTTTGTTGGAATGTACCTTTGCACACACATACACATGCATACATGCATGCTCTTGGACACAAAACGCACACTCATATACACACAGAGACACACTTACTTACATATTCACATGTTCTCCAAGGTTCAGAGTCGCGGGTATTTCCACTGAAGGAGTGGGATGCATAGTGTTTCCATGGAGATCTATTTTTAGCCAGTGACAAAAAAGGGCCAACTGTTAAAATATGCCATCATGTTCCCTCTGACTGAAAAAATTACATTTCCTCTCATGCAGAAAGGATGGCATCAAGTTTTTTTTTTTTTTTTTTTTTTTTTCCCTCTCGTCTTTTTGGAAACAGGATGTTAGGTAGGTACTGTTTGTCAAAGCAGATTTGAATCATAGATCCTGCTGCATTTGACAGATCAGTGCATTACTAGCCATAAATTATAGAGTAAGAATGATGAAGACACAGGTTAGAGAAATTCAAAGTTTAATCCTCATCAAGTTTTAAAAAATGTCTGTAAATCTTGGTCATAAATAATACGACTGTGACCTAGTCAATCAGTTTGTCAGCTGACAGCAAAGTAATTGACACCAGTTTTTTATCATCAGTTAAGTTGCATATTAAGAAAAAAGTGCCACATATTTACTGTTCCAGCTTCTCCTTGTGAATAGTTGCTCCCTTTCTCTGTTTAAATAATCATATAATAACCTATAACCTATAACCTATAATAAGTTTCTGCTTGTCACACAATACAAACAATTTTTGATATTTTTTAGAGAAAACAATATATGATAAATCTGTAAAGTTATTGACTGATTGATTGGAAAAAACATCTGTTCCAGCCCAAGTATAATCATTGTATTTTTAATGGTATTGTATTTTATTATAATTAGATTAGTGTTGTCACTATGCCAAACTGCATGGTCATGTTTCTTAGATGCTCTAGAGTGGCTCCTTTCAGAGCCAACTTGTAAGTTAAATTACAGCAGCAGAGGCAGCTTCTCTTCACCCTGAACCCAGAGAACCAAAGAAGCCCATACTGATAATTTATGCTGTAGTAATTTTCACAATGAATACCATAATTATAAGTTTTCCCATGGGCATTAAAAATTGTAACAGTAGCAGTCTAATGCACACAATCAAATATGGCCAGATTTGGTAATTATTAAAATAGGCAGAAAATAAGGGAGAATGGTTTGATGACATCTAACCAAATTCATAAATTTGGTTAAAACACAGGAGGCATTGCTAGTACAGTAAATGGCTTTTGACTCAGTCTGCTGACTCACCAGGATACCCACTGTTTGTAAGGTCCATCAGCTGACGATCTAAAAAGGAGCTTCAATTTAATGCTGATAATAGTGCATCATCTCCCATCTCATTTGTCATTTTTCATAGGTGGACTGAAATTTCCTTTCCAAAAGCCGTTCACCGTTTCAACCTTCATAAGAACAATTACAATGTGCTTTACTAACATAAATTATCCATTATACCAGTAGTTTCACATCTATCCCCATCGATCGATCATATTCTTTTAGTATACAGTAGTTTGCCAGTATATTATTATCTGTTCAGGCTTCACTACTTGGTAATGAGCTCTAGCACAAAGATTCATTTGCAGTCAGCCTTAATCCTTTCTGAGAATGTTGTGACTCATCTGTGTATCGCCAGAGTTTTTCTGCCCTCTCACTGCCTCCTCAAAATCCACTGCCAGAGCAGTTAGGTGGGCTGACAGTATTTAGCCTGCAATATTTCAAAATCTGGCAAATGAATCTTTAGCTGTAAGCAGCACTGCAATCAACGATCCAGGAAGAAATGATAATGTAGCAGAGGATTTTCCAGGAAGCAATGAGTATTTAATGATTAGGGAGATTGATTACAGCATAGCTCACATCTCAAGGGCATTTAAGGAGAATGCAGTTAAAACATTTAACAAGGTTAAATGTCACTCTGAAACAATGCAGCATCTTATACAGTAGTACCTATCACATATATAACTTAGAGTATACAGAATGTAATATTTATTGTGAACTGATCGTTTCCCAGATGCAGAAAAGTGCATTTGCACGCTAGAAAATATGGAGCAGGTGGGATATGCGTTTGTTTTTTTACCACCATAGAAATTTTTTTTGTGGAAGCAGTATTGAATAGAAATATGAGTAAATGTTGTATCTAATGTGCACCTGACCTAGCTAAAAAGATGGAAGGGGTTCGACACAAGCTGAATGTGGATATGTATGAATATGTTCATCTCTGCTTGCTTGTGTGTGTGTGCCTGTGTGTGTGTGTGTGTGTGTGTGAGCATCTGTGTGTGTGTGTCGATAGGTGTGTGTGTGATGCTGTGATGTCAAACTGTGTGTTCCTTGTGTGCTGTCCAAACCATGCGAACCTGTGTGGGTGTGTGTGTGTGTGTCTAACCAACTGGAACTGGCTAAAGCCTGATGATATGAGCTCTAGTTTTACAGTGTGATAGTGCAAGTAACTGCAGGCATGCTTGGCCAGCCTTATCACACACACACACAAACACACACACACAAACCACGTGCAGGCGGTCACGACTCAAAAGACCCACACACATACACACAAACAAACACACATGCACACAGACATGTTTGTGTGTGATGTGAGGCAGGGTGCTGTGGAGATCAATGGAAGACCATGCTAGGTCCTCTCACAGAGACAATTAAAAGAGAATGGATAATGAGGCTATTTATAGCCTGATCTATTTGTAACCAGGGCATTCTCCTACGTAGGAGCTGGAATTGTTCTCTTTTCAGCCTGCCCTCCTTCTGTCCTCTCCTTCTCCCTCTTTGCAACTCCTCCTTCCTTTTTCAAGTGAGTGAAACTGATCTCTTTTCTCTGTTTTCGCCTTTTTTGCAGTTTCTAAGCATTTGTTTTTCACACTGCAACTCTGTCACCGTCTCTCTTCGTTCCTCTTTCTTTGGAGTCAGATGCGGATGGATGATCGGTTATTTTCTGCAGATGTCAATAAGGCATATCACAGTCATATGTGTTGACATGTGAAACAGTGTCATGCAGCAGCAATGTTATCAGGTGCAATCCAGGGCCACTCCTGGGAGACCCAGTGACGCACCATGTGTGACATAATGCTGTGGTAATGTCTGTGGTTGTGAGGGAGCGAGACACAGATAGAGAGAGACGATGAATACACTCTGTGCTCGTGTGTGTGCTCGGCAACCAGATAATGGAACTGCACTGAAAAGCAGCCGTATACGGACCAATAATAAAGCTGGATAGAAATCTTTTATGAATAATTTTAACTGAAGATATATAGCACAAATTCCCATGCCTCCATAGCCTTGTGAAGGTTTGATGTAGATATAGTTTACAGTTCATGGCAGTTTCTGATTCACCGATGTAGCTGTGAAAAATGTTATTTAGTATATATGAACATTTATCATTTTTTTACTTTATAATATATAAGTACAGTAGTTTAGGCAAAATGTACTCAATTTTAAGGTCCATAAATTATATTAACGCATGATATTGAATTTAATGCACCGCATGCATAGAACATGTGTGTTCTGTGATTCAAAATAAAAAAAGTACAACTGCACACAAAACGCTACTCCTTGGTGATAATGCTGTTTGGATAATGAAATTCAAAAGATCTCTTGCAAATGCACTGTATATGATGTAGTTGGTCCTTTTGCCATGTTATTTCAGCTAATGTATAAGAATAATTTTCTGGACAATAGTCTAAAAGTAAATTGTGCCTCGAGCCAGTGTGAAGTTGTTCAGATAAAAAGAGCAAAAGATATTTATGTACAGTATTTCATGGTGTATGAGGAGGTGGATGAGGTCAAAGCACAAGGCCCTCATCTCTTGAGCAGAATTATATAAGGAACACAGAGCCGTGGCCCGCAATGACTCAAACTGGTAATTAGAGATGGTTTGTGTGTGGTATGAGAGTGAGAAAGAGAAGAAGAAAGGCAGAAATAAAAAGGAAAGCAAGAAAAAAGACTGATTACAAAGCTGGCTTTAGATCAGAGATTTTCACAATAAAAGTGTTTTATAAACTGTAAAACGACTGTGGTTCCATTTGCTGTTTCCAACTGAATTTTTGTGTGTAGGGATAAAAATTGTGACTTTCTTGGATCAAATGTAAAAATAAAACAGATGGCTGTTATTGTTAACCATTAATATACACAAAATTAAACTGCACTATATCAGTAAGAATATCCTGCACACTCTGATCACTGTGCAGTGATGTGCAGTACTATCAATAAATCTCTCATTCTTTTTCCCTCTTCTCTGTTCGGTCTTCCTCTCCCAGGTCTTGCAGGTGCCCAGCCTGACCTGGACAAGAGAAAAGAAATATTTGGGAAAAACCTGATACCTCCAAAGAAGCCAAAAACCTTCCTGCAGCTGGTATGGGAGGCTCTGCAGGATGTCACCCTCATCATCCTTGAGCTCGCCGCACTGATCTCCCTCGGCCTTTCCTTCTACCACCCCCCTGGAGAGAGCGGCGGAGGAGAGTGTGAGTAAAGCAGCTCCTGTGACATCACTTCCAGTAAAATTTCTCTCTGTCATTCGTTTCGAGGTCTTGAGACACACACACACACACACACACACACACACACACACACACACACACACACACACACATACACACACACACATACACACAGTTCTCTCTGGTATCTCCACTATTGCAGAGGACAGCAAAGGACTATAATTGCATTGGCCCACTGACATCACTTCCTCTGACATTCAAGGCACTCACTGACACAATTACACCTACATGTGTGCACCCACACATTTTAATTGGTGAGGCAGGTCACACTTTGTTTGTGACCTGCCTCAAGAGGTCAAGTGACTCATCGAGCTTCGGGCTAATTTTTGTATCTGTGTGTGTGTGTGTGTGTGTGTGTGTGTGTGTGTGTGTGTGTGTGTGTGTGTGTGTGTGTGTGTGTGTGTGTGCCTGCATGCATGCACATTATGAATGTGTTAGATGTGCGTATGAAAGGTACCAGGAAGGTTAATGAAGTGTTGAGTAGAGAAATAACCTTGAGCTCCCAGGGCCCATACATCAGCCCTGTGAGCCGTGAAACAGGAAATGAAGACAGAGGCCATAACGAGATGCTGAGTCAGCAACATCACTCATTGCTACCAGCATTATCACAGTAATGGAATTCAGTTACCCTGCCAAAGAGACCAGTCATCATTTTAAAGGGTTTAAACACTCTTATGGAGGTAGAAGTACCAGGTTAGTTAATCAAATGATTTCTGTATTAATTAATTTTATAGTTTGTAGTTATAATTAATGATCAATTGGAATTCCATCAATTAAAATTGGTCCTTTTACCTACATACTTTTCCTGTTTTCTGTACATCTTTTGAGCTGCATCATTTTATGAATGAGCTCTAAGCATCACCAAGACCAAATAAAGCTGAGAAATACCAAAGGAATGATTATGCTAATAACTGCGTCCATCTGCAGATACATAATCAAGCTTCCCTTTAACTTGCGGCAAAAAAAAGGTGCCAATATGCAAGTCTCACATAAACTCCTGCGGATATGAATGGATGTGAATAGCAGAGTGATTCAGAAAGATATGAATGCAAATCATCACTTTATTCTGAAAAACATAAAATAGATGTATGTTTGTGTTACAGCAGAGAGAAAGACATACAACCATAGAGATGTATGGATATTTTTAGATGCGGAGCCCAACTAAAATACCATCTCATTTTTGTGATAATAAAGTTATTTTTATAGACTTAATTTTTTTTGTGACTCATAACAAAATTTGACAGTAAAACATTGCTGATAGTAAGGATGATATATTGACCGATAGTTCTTTTCTTATTTAATATGACAACATTTATGGCAATGATCCCCCAAATTTGGTTGTTTAAGTGACTTGACAGAGATGTGTACTAAGGCGTGATACTTTTATGGCTGACTTTACCGTCTTGAAAATGAGATGAGGTCCTGATGCAATACATTTGACCAGATTTGATAGAAAAACTACATATAAAATTACTGTCAATTTACAGCAATAAGTCTGACTATCTAAGTATAAATTCAACAGTTATAACATCCTGACAGTATATTATAAACTCCCTTTAATGTAATACATAAAAAATATTCTATACTGATATTAGTTTATTATATTGTTCTGATGTGTTGATTCACAAGCACACATCTCTCACTGCTGGTTTACGGTTTTGTCTATAAATAGGTAAAAAAAAAAAGAAAAAAAAAGCTCTGTGGTCCAGAAATAGAAGGTGATAGGATGACTTAATTCTCATTTACATATGAAACGGCTTGGCTACAGTTGAATGAGTAGGCTCTTGATTGTGTCTGTGTCAAACACACAACATGCAACAAAACAAAACTGTGAAAAATACAGTAGACACTGAAACCAACATGGTTTGGCAAAGTATCCAAACCAATTCGTTAAACTGCCTTTGAAGCTTATAGACATTTATTTATTCATTTACATGCCACCTGGTCGTAAGTTTGTCAATCAGCTGCAAATGTTAGTTAGATTACTTTGTGCTTTTTCTGGCTTGAGTGTTTTGTATGCACTTCAGCACCATGGACAGCTACACATATTCTGCATCATTGTGAGTGTCTTTCTATGAGAAAGACAGAACATATTTTGTGCACTCATTTGCATTTGCACCACAGTTGTACAATCAGGACCATGGATAGCTACATAAAATTGAAATGCTTTAAATAATTGACTGCACTATTGTATTTTATTATTTAACTACATACTATAAGAGCTATAGTTCGCTACGTTATTTTTTTCATAGTTGCTTCTTGGAGTCTTTATTGATCATTGTTTTTTTGAACAGTAAAATGTCTTCACTTAACATACCTACAGTATGTCAGTCTGAATATAATTTTGCATAATCTGTAAGGAGTTACACGAGTTCTGAATCTCTAAAACTGAGCTGTCACTCGTCAAAATCAGGAACTCATTTTCCTTGATCAAACATGATCAGAAAATGTTCGGTGGAATAAAATTACTTTTCCTCATAGGACAATGTGAAAAGAACAAACAAATACATTTTTAAAATTTTATTTAAATATGTCTCTCTTTTTTTTAAAACCTATATGAGTACATATGTGTGCATTGATACTGGTAGTTTTCCAGATCAAAGAGAATATTTTTTGTTACTGCATGCAGTGTATCCTATTGGTTGGGTGGATTCCCTCTTTAGTGCACCAGTAAGTCAAAATTGCTCTTAGAGTCTAGTTGTTAGTTAAATTAGAGTCTGCATATGTAATGTCTATAATATTGGGTCTGCACTAGTTCACTTGTGAGCTCCATGTGTTATATAGTCCAAAGCAAATTACCCCACTGGGGGCTTTTGAAGTCACTTGGCCCGGAGTGTAGAGCACAATCGCTCCCAGAGCATTAGAAGAAGCAGCATGAGGAGGACAGGGAATAGGCGTTGTTTCATTCTCAAATACACTCCAGTCTGTCAGTGCACAGCTAGTGGATAGCAGGGCCTTCATATGAAGTGGAGCAAATTAATGAAAAGGTTCATTTCATGAGTTCCCTTTTATATTGCACACATTGCACAGAGAAATTGCACACAATGCCTTTTTTTCCTCAATGTATTTGCACACACACATTGCTCACGCAGTCATGGCTGTCTTTGTCCAAAGCTTTTCAGTCCCCAGTGTGAATGTGATTGTTGATTACATCCCTGTGTATTTTTTATTATGAAGTGCTACTACTCTACATAAGTGATAAACATGTATACCTGTATATGAAAGTACTAGAATATCTCAGTCTGTAAGCATGCATGAAAAGTGTGCTTGCAAATGTATGACAGCTATATAATTTTCCTCTTCGCCTTCCTGTCACGTTTACCAAACTGCAGCCTGTGGCGCGGCAGGGGGCGGGGTGGAGGATGAGGGCGAGGCAGATGCTGGCTGGATCGAAGGTGCAGCCATCCTGTTGTCTGTGGTGTGTGTGGTGCTGGTTACGGCCTTCAATGACTGGTCGAAGGAGAAGCAGTTCCGTGGGCTGCAGAACCGCATCGAGCAGGAGCAGAAATTCCAGGTGGTCCGTGGTAGTCAGGTCATACAGCTGCCCGTGTCTGACATAGCGGTGGGGGATATCGCACAGATTAAATACGGTAGGTATGAGGAGATTGTCAAATTGGTTGGAAGGGAAAAAGTTTACTCACTTTATCACATTCAGTTCGGGCAGTTAGGGCAGTAAACTCAAATTGCAAACATCTTTGCGTAAATTCATAGCTGACAGATCTTTGAAACAGAATCATTAGATTAAATTATTACATTAAATATTTGAAGCTGAAGTACATATCCGACCAAACAGATGCCCACTGACTCTTGATCGGCTTTTCTGTTATTTTCATGGCTAAGTAACTGAAAATAGACACCTCATTTCCAGAAGGGGATTAAAATTATGAGGCCCACCTTAAGCAATTAAATATATTTAAGATACAATTGAGCAATTAATGAGCTGCAGACAGACCCATACAATGCGCAACACACACATCCTCTCATACTACCAGCATGTAACAAAAATATACTACAGTGGTCACAGTCTATTCTGATTCACATCCACTCAAACCCAATTTAATTTAAGTTCATTTCTAACGAATCTTTGGAGTTTCTGAAGAACAATCAAATCCAGAAATATAAATTGATCCGCTAACTCTGCCATCTCTCTTGTTGCAGGTGATCTGCTTCCTGCTGATGGAGTGTTGATCCAGGGCAATGACCTCAAGATTGATGAGTCATCACTGACCGGAGAGTCCGACCACGTCAGGAAGTCTGCAGACAAGGACCCCATGCTGTTATCTGGTATGATGTACAGTTGATGCACTCCCTTGAGATGGATGGGTGTATAATCTATGTCACAGTCATGTTTTCCCGCATGTAATGTTGTTGTTTAAAGGAGAAAGGGACAAAAAACAGGATTTGTGGACTTAACTTTGAAACTGAGCACTTTGTAGTTTTCCTCTTCCATTCAAATCTTCATCTCTGTAAAAATGGTTTACTGCTGAGTTTGAAGTTAACAATTTTTTTGATCCTTTAAACTATAAAACAATATTGTATGTACTGACATGGATTTCTTTACACAACAATAGATGTTTATTTTTCATCTTCATCTTTAGAAAATAGAAAGCGTTTTGGAATGAATTAATATCTCAAACAAGCCCACATATTTTATAGTATTTTCCACCCCGTGGGCTTGTGCCAATGTGTCACTCTGCATCAGACCTGAGCATGAATAAATAAACTTTGATTTGTTATACATACTGGCCTAATGTAGCAACATTTACTGCCTTCAAGTAAATTACAGAAATATAAAATTCTACTAAATAATCACTACTTTTTATAATCACTTCAGTTGCCAGTCAAATCTCAAAGCCTGAGTGAAATTATTCAAGTTGTTTTAATATTGAGGTTTGCCTGCCATTGCTTATTTGCCTTAGGTTTGGTTTGCCAGAATCTGTTGTGAATAAAACCAAATTAAGTCACAGTCATTGCATGACCGCAGACAGAAGACAAAAGGTCGTTAATTACAATCTGAACATCAATGCAGAAGACACTGGCGACCGCCTGGAAGTTACTGTTTTTCCTCTTGATTGGTTTAGTATTTGCTGCAGTAGAGAGACACCAGAATTTGCAGCTGTGTGATTCTTAGAAATGAAGAATATCACTGAAACGTGGGTTAATCTGATCTCACATCTTGGTATCTTTTCCTGTGGATAATTAGCTGTGTGCTTTTTTGCCACCTCCTTTAATTAGCCTCTTATTCACGCACATCGACTTACTCTGACAAAGGTTAATAATTTTCTATGTGTGTACTGTACATATTCACATACACAAAAGTGTAGTGCAGCCTGCAAGTAATTGCACACTGACACATTTTTTTTCTGATTTTGTGTTTCAACTCCAGCACATTCAATTTAAAATAAAACAGTGAATTAATAATGTTTGAGGTTCTATAAGCTTGTCATATATACAGTAGTTCCCTAATTTTATGTCAATGCAGCAGGACAGTGATCCTAAGTATAGAACCAATATAGAACCAAAGCAACCAATTCATTTTATTGAGCAGGCAATTGAATGTTCTTGTCAGTAACTCAGAGGTGTTGCTGCAATTAGGGAGAGCTGTTTTACAGTAGTATATACTTGACTATAAAACTGGAACGCAAAACAGGGAAATGAACAATCATTTGTTGTAATTTCACCATTATAGTATTAATAGAGGAAAGAAGAGTCAAACAGTAAATGAAACTCAATATTGTTTTTGTAATGTAACTGTAGTGTGAACATAATTTATATGGCGCTGTTCTATTCTATCAGTGTCTCTTGAGATGGAAGTGTCAGATCAGGGTGGAGAACACTGTTGAGGTCAACATTCATTAATGCAAATGTGCGCATTTATGACAGAGGAACAAAGCATGTCACTTTTTAAGCAAACACTGAAACTTTTTCTAACCCAGCTATGGGTTTCTAAGTATTATTATAACACTTTCCTGCCTGCTCTCCAGGGACTCATGTGATGGAGGGGTCAGGGCGCATGGTGGTGACTGCTGTCGGTGTCAACTCCCAGACCGGAATCATCTTCACCCTGCTGGGGGCCGGCACAGAAGAAGAAGAGAAGAAAGAAAAGAAAGGTAAGATGGTTATATCTTTAATGTATCATTTTATAAATAAGTCCATTAAGAGTTTTCTGCAGTTGCTTCAGGAGTACTGAGGTAATTTGTTTTTTTTTGTCAGCGTTGCCCAGCAACGTACCCTTGAAAAAAGCTTTTTGTCATTTCATTACCTTATGTGCTGAAAATCTAACTGTGTTGCCTCATTACATAACGTTAGTGTTTTTAACTGTCCTTATTATCAGAAGGGTAATAAAGAAACTCAAATGAACAAATGTCCTCCTGTTTAACTCACATGAATTGTATGAATTTTTTGTAGGAATTTGTTGTACAGTGCCTGACAATTAGCCTTTCTGCACAATCATCTTTGCTGAATGTGTATATATATATATATATATATATTGTATGAAATGAGTGATGGTGGTACAGTTGTGAGCTGCAGTATCGAGGTTCTGTGGGTTCAGGTGCATTATTGTCCTTACTCTCTTATCGTTCCAAATTCGCCTCGAAGGAGGGGCAGTGGAAGACGGACACCAGAATACAGGTAGAGTATCACCTTTCTCTGACCCCTGGGAGTGGTACTTGATCCTTTTGATCTTTAACCCCTGATGATCCCCAATAAACCACCCTTACTCGTCACTCTTTTTCTGTAGCCGAGCACCTTTGCCCCCGTTTAATTCCTCACTTAAAAAGAGAAGCCTCATCACCACAACACTGCATCTTTTTAAGTGCTGACAGATGACACATTTCACAATGCATAATCCTCTACCCCATAACGGGCACTGCGTCCACCAAACTAACTAGCTAGCATTCAACATCAGCTGTTTCACAGACGTGTTGAATGCCATGAATACAGGAAAGGCTGTCAAACTCATGTTATTGCTGTATAGCAGAACAATGACATGAGAATGACAGCCTTGCAGGTGTACAGCACATGTACCAGCAGTAGAGAGTAAAGGAGAAAGTATAAGCTTTTTTAAGATGCTATTTTTACGTCTTACATATGTACTCTTACATCAGTAGTGATTTGTTGCCACTGCTCCCTGTACCTCTTTGAACAGCTCTGTAGTTCAATGAGCAGGAACGCCGGTGGCTTCCACGGATAGCATACTGTATTTTTTGAAGCATTTTGCTTCAGTGCTGTCTCCGAATTGACATATTATATATAAGATAAGAGTAAACATGTCATCCTTTGTGGATAACACTTTCTTCCTCTGATCTGAACACTGACAAATACTACATGTCTTCTTGTTATGACTTGTGCTGTAATTGTAGTGCCTCAACAATATGGTTTTGATTTGGCTGTAGCACTGTGGTAAGATGCATTATTTATCCCAGGTATGATCAGTCCGACAAGATTGATCAAACCAGGGAAAATAATCCAGTAATCGGGATTTTATCTAAATAGGTATTTCCAGAATTTCAATGATATAAATTTCTCTTATTATCTTACAAAAAATTGTACCTTACATCATGCACTCAGTATATCATATATGGCTGGATTACCTTGAGGCAGGTGAGACTTTTCTAAAAGGTGAAATCTGCCAAATGTGGTATTATTCAGATGAATTTGTTGATAAAATACTGCTCACGATTGCAAACCCATCAAGGAATTGCACCAAAATTACTGTTAGGCTATTTAATTAAGGAAGCTATTGCTTTTCAGTGAGATAATAAATGTAGTATAGAACTGTAATAAAACTTTCAAACTACTATAAGTCATTGTGTTTTTGTTAACAATGAACTATGGACAAAGAAAAACCAAAACTAAACAGCGAATTTCCTTTTTGCATAAATTACAGTTTATGTGGCTGCTGTCAAAACATATAAACACAACCTTGCAAGATCCATTCCAGGTTTTGAAAACCGTAATTTTAATTATAATGGGGCTAAGGCAAATATTTGGACACAAAAAAAATTAGCCCCATCACTTAACTGGTTGGAACATGTGTGTAATGCCTAGCTAATATTTGGGCCCTTTTACATTTTGTTTACTTTTACATTATAGAGTTTAATTTTAAATTCTTTATGCAACACCTTTTAGCTTATTTGTTTCTGATTTCCTGCTCAAATTATGATTTTGTGATGCTAAAAGCTATTACATGAATAACATGGTTAAAATGAAATTCATACTGCAAAAAATGAATATGCAATCAAAACATAATATGACAGAGGTAAAATACACTATACTCACCACTGATTACCATACAAACGATTATATATATATATATATATATATAGTACATACAGTATATATAGTACATACAGTATATTGAAACAAATATGTATCTTATTAAATCATCTGACAGTAGGTTTATCTTTCTTGTGGCTCTGGTTTCACCTTTTGTTATAATATTTTCCACATGTTATATTCAGATTTCATGTTTCATGTCTGTCCAGTGTTCGTTTATTGACATTTTCCCTTTTCACTCTGGTAAATCGCACTAGTTAGTTCATATAACAGTTATTACATATACATATAAATGCATTCGTAATCCTCAATGATCACATTTTAGCAAACACACAGTCTACATATGCTGAATCTCTTACTTGTGCTATAACCATGTTATTTCTGTTCATTGTCTTGTGTGTGCACGTGTGCGTGTGTTTTTGTGTGGGTGCGTGCATATGTTTGTTTTGTTCATTCATGTTCGGCCCTCATGGCTAGACTGCTCCCATCCCCCTATCCACCCTATCGCAACTATAGCCACGGATGGGGCTGCAGGCATTAATGCCCCTGGCAGTGCCAGCCTAATTAATGGTAGGTTGACAAAACATCTGATCTCTGACCTGTTTCTGTTGTGACTTTTGACTCCTTCTACCTTCTCCATTCTCCTACTGCTTCCTACCATGAGTGCTCACCCTCTGCTCTACCTCCTCTCTCAGTTGCATTGGGCCTCTTTGTATCCATGCTGTCAATGCATGTCTTCCTTGTTTGTAGAAATTAGGGTCTTGTTTCTTTTTCCTCTCTTTATGCTATCCTTTGCCTTGTAATGCTTCTAATCGTGTGTGGGGAAAAATTGTAATGATTTTTTTTTACTCCATCTTTAAATGCAAACTAAAATAAATCCCTAAAATCCTTTATTAGGTGAAAGTGATAAAAGTGGTGGTGTGACATTTTGGGAAATACTTATTCCCTTCCTTGCTGACAGTTAGCTCCCGGCCAAGAAATAGGCCAGCACTCAACTCCCACATGTTGTTTTTACAGTTTGGTTTTTGTGCAGATTAAACACGAACAAATGAGATATAACATGATAACTAGTGAGCTTTAGACGTGCTGGTAGGTGGATTTTGTTATCACTGGACAAGCCAGCGGTTTCCCCGTTTCCAGTCTTTGTGCTAATCTAAGCTAGCTTGCTGCTGGCTGTAGCCTTATACTGCACAGATATGAGAGTGGTATCAATCCTCTAATCTAACTATTGACAAGAAAGAGAATGAGTGTATTTCCCAAGATATAGAGCTGTTCCTTTAAATCGTGCTGTTGGGATAAGTGAATATAATAGAATTGTTATATCTAGGTGAATAGTGGTGGCAACATCCTACTGTAGGGCCATCTTCTTTAGTTGGGTGTCCTCTGAGATCACTTAGTGCAAATCCATCATTTCTATGTTAGCTGCACGGGATGCAAAAAGATTAACTTCATTCACTGTTGCACTAGATTGTCTCTTATCTTCGTCTCCTTGGAGAGCAGCCCCAAAGTGTTTGTACTCAAGGCAGGAGGGGTGTGATTTGCACTGTAATGGTGACCTTGCGCTGTCCTGGGCTGGAACAGAGCGATTTGTCATCTTCAGCTTTATTGTGACTCCGGGGAACTGGCTAATGTGGACGTGGAGGTGAAACGAGCCATTTATTCTCCACATACATGCAGAGGATTCTGCGAGAATCTGGTCTTCTGGCTCTACCTGAGTAATTTTCTTACTGGTATTTGAGCATAAAGCACTGCAGATTTTGTGCAATTTATAGCCTGCTTACCACTGAGACAAACAATGCATATCTCTATAATTATAGACTGGGTAGATAATGGGATCAACGCTGCAGTATATAATAAATGCTCTTTTAATTATAATGATGTATACTGCATGTGTACTTCTAAGAAGGCTCTTAGCTGCTCTATTAGCTACAAGCAAGATGATTCTGTAATTTATAACAATATTTTTTGATTTAAACGCACATTAAATTGTTCACTCTTTGTGTAAGCAGAATCCAACAGCATAATAAATGCACTGTCCCCAAACTTAGATTTCGATTTTCCTCCAGTTGTTCTTATGTAACTTCACCATGTGGGAGGCTTTCCCTTCAGGCTCTCTCTCTCTCCTCTCTCTCTCTCTCTCTCCATTGCTCACATCTTCAGTCTGCTTCTCACTGAGTGTGTGATCTTGCATGTGCTTTCTTTCCTCTTATGCATGCAGTCTCTCGTTTGTGTGCACTGTACGTGTGCGTGGTGTGTGTGTGTGTTTATGGTGTACTCTTACTCTCACTGTCAGTGTCCAGTGTAAATGCTCTATCTATGTCTTGATATCTCATTTTATACCCTGACAATTTGACACGTATTTTTTTGATAATGTGTGTGGAATTACCTGTGAGTATGTCATTCAAAACAATATTTAAAAGCTGAAAAGTTTTTCAGAAAGTATGCAGTTTTTAAAAAAAAATGTTCTGCATCATATTATGTCACACTTGAAATACTTTGATGTCAAAATATTTATATTTCAGAAAGGCCCATTAAGCAACATGATTATTCGCTTATGCAATAAAATAAAGTGTATTAAAGCCTAATTTCCTCCCACTTCATTATGAGAAAATCTGCACACAACAGTATGTGTCTCTGTTTGGTGTTAGAATAACTCTCAGTTAAATTTTATTTTATTAACCCCTTGCCAGTTGGTGTAGCTGCTAGTTACATCACATCACTTACATATCACAAGCCTTTCTATGTGACTGTCACAGAGAGGTTGTATTAAAAGTCATTTTCCTGTCTCCTTGTTTGTGATTTTTGGTTCTCACTGTGTGTGTTGTCTCTGTGGTGATAATTTGTTGACTTGTCTGCCTTGGTTATTTTTGTTGTTATTGTCTTGTATGTCTCCATCATAGGTAAAATGCAAGATGGCAATATGGAGAGCAACCAGATTAAAGGTAACCAAACCATATCTTTCACTCTCTCCTCCCCTGCCTCATCTCTTCCTCCTCCTCCTTCTTCTCATCTTTTTCCTTCTATGGTGTGTGGTGTAAGGTCTGGGTCAAATGCAGATGGAAAATCCTCTGTTACTTTATTTATTTCAGCGTATATTGTTCTAAATACCACACGGTCTCTCAGATGATTGTGCAGTAATAACTCAGAAAGGATTACAAGGGACTTTGACAGTCCACTGTCAGTCTACCACTGACAAGCCTAGATACTGTAAATCATATAAGAAATTAGACCTTTTATTTGACCCAGGTTTTACCTGCAGCCATATTAGGTTAGAAAATCCTCCTCCTCACTCTGTCTGTCACTAATGTGTTGTCCCTGGTCTGTTGTTCTGTTGTTGTTCTTGTTGTGTTGTTGACTTGTCTTGTTCTCGATAAGAGAACAGCAACCTGCTCCTCAACTAGCGCCTCACACGGGCTACCCTTTTCCACCAAACAACACCCCAAACTGTCCTTTTAGTACTCTCCCCAAGTTATATCACACACCCTGGTTTTCCCCTCTCCACTGTTTTTGTTCCACTGAAATTTGCTTCAGGCAATATGACATAAATTTGTCTGAGATTAAAGGGATACTGTGTCATTTTTGATGCAACCAAAGTGATACCTTCAAATAACTTATTGTACCTGACAAACTCAGAGCCCCAAATTAATTAAATTATGAATAATATAAAACAGAAAAAGGAAGCAATTTTTTTTACATTTCAGAAGATTTTATCTAGGTAAGCCCCTTGAAAGTCTAAGATTCAAATCATCAGTCAGAGACTCCTCAGTCGACCAAGATTCTTCAAGTTGAGCATAGCTGCAGAGGGAGTGCTGGTCGCTTTCACACTGCTCTCCGGGTTAAAATCATTTCATTAAGTCAAGTCGTCCCTGCAACTGGTACAGGCAGCTGTGGTCCCAGACCCAGGGTGAATCTGAGTGAAGCAGCTGCTCGGAGGAAAAGAGGCCTTTCCCGGTTAGTCTCAGAGATACTGTTATCTTCTGCCTTTTGCTCAGAAATTGATTCATTTCATGTCAAAATACGATCTCTGACTTGCTGATGCACAGACTCTACAAGACCTCTGAAGGTGCCCTGTGGTATCTGGCACCAAGACATTAGCAGCAGATCCTTTATGTCTTGTAAGTTGTGAGGTGTCACTGCAGATCAGACTTGTTCCAGCACCTCCCCCAACACCCTGTTTCAGAGTTGGCAGGTACTCATCACTGCTGACCAGGAGCACCTCATAAGCCTTGCTGTTTCATAGATGCTCCAACCCGATTCTGCCCTTGTAAAAGTCACTCAGGTCTTAACACCTGCCTGTTTCTGCCGCATCCAACAATTTGACCAGGAGAACTGACTGTTTTGCTTAGCGTTTAATATATCCCAGAGCTTGACATGCGCCATTGTAACAAGATAATGAACGTTATTCAATTCATCCGTGAGTGGTCATAATGTATTGGCTCATTGGTGTATGTTTTACTCTTTTAAAACCAAACATGGGGAGATGCAAAAAATAGACACAAGCTGAGAAAGTCAAAGTATCTTGAAAGCAAAAGGGTTAATGAAGAAGGAAATGTAGCTTTCAGAAGATGCACCTTCGTCTTGTGTATTAATTTGAACTGTTTGATCATGCTCTTCTGCTGCATACAGCTAGATACAGACAATACACTGTCTGTCCAGTTTCATGGAGGTGGAAAAACCAAAATGCACAACCAGAGAGTATGACAAATGCTCAACAATGAAAGGTTTTTCGTAAGCATCAAACACATGCCTCATTGTGACTGGGAAACTGGGCTGAAATGATTCTTGGTAATGGGTTACATTAAAAGACATGCACTGCACTGCACTGTGTGTGTGTCTATTGGTGTGGGTGTGTGTGTGTGAGTGAGAGGACAGACATGCAGACAGACGAGGTAATTGAGGATTGGTTTTACAAGTTGAACAGTATTTTTTTACAGAAGACCTTGTTTCAACAGCATAAATCAGAATCAATTGCTGTCTAAGTGAGAAGAGTGATTACATATATGTAATGCACATGGGTCAATATATGTTTTAGAAAATGATCTTAAACAGTCATTTTGATTTTGATTTTGACTAGTGGAAGAAATTACTAGAGGTCATTTCAAATGCATGTAACTGTGTCCAGGGTAATTGTGTTTTGTGTGCTCGAGCCTGTTCCCTGATGAGATGCTTTGCCTCAGTAAAAAGTATGATCACATGGTTTTACTATTTGGGGATTTCCAAAGATTCGTTTCTTGTCATTATGATTATCAGAGAAGAGCTTTTAAACAATGTTTAAGTTTCATTCTGTCGACAACCTTTCATTCAGTGTAGTTAGCATATGCCAGTATATAAGTTCAGATAGCTTAACCTGCAACGGAGATCTCTGCCTATCTTCGTTTTTTGCTGCAAAACAGATTTTAAAGCGAGCTATACATCAATACATCAGTTGCTAAAATGTATTTGCGGCTTGTTTTTAGAACATGAACCCTCTAAACCTCCAAAGCGATTTGAAAACTGGTCTTCAAAAGGTTTTCAGAATAAAAATAACAAGTCAAAACAAGTACAGATCAATGTTTAGGTATTACACTACACATTAAAACAGATCTCTAGAGGGTTTAAAATCTGATATATTGTTGATTTTGATTCATTGAATCTTTTTTATCTTTATTGTTTTATTGCTTTTTTAACTTATCAGTTTTTCTTTCTTTTCTGTGTGAGGCACACTGAGTTTTTCCTGCTTGTGTAAAATGTGCTACACCGAAGGTATATCCTTCAATCCTTATTTTGCTATATGGTTTACACGTACCAGTTAGTCTCATGCTGTCATGGGACCTCATATGATCTTGTCTTGGTTTAGTCTAAACCTGAATTCTGGAGCTTCTAGTGTAACACCTGGGTGTTAAAGTCTGGCTCCCTCTTCCTTCTCATTTCCTTGGTTTAATCTCCATTTCTAACACTGCTGCTTTCTGTTTTTATGTGGTATTTACAGTAAAGAAGCAGGATGGAGCAGCTGCCATGGAGATGCAGCCTCTAAAGAGCGCTGAAGGCGGAGAGGCCGACGAAAAAGAGAGGAAGAAGGTGTCCACTTCGAAGAAAGAGAAATCTGTGCTGCAAGGGAAGCTGACCAAACTGGCTGTCCAGATTGGCAAAGCAGGTACAGCAAATTGCTCACAGACAAGTCCGTCACTCACTTGGGCAGTTAAATCAGGGACAACAAGGTACTGAACCATCATCCTGTCCATCAAAAGTTGCACTAAGACAAGACTCACATCTTGGTCGCTTAAAGCAATCAGAGCAGTTAGGAAGAATGCTTGAGTGGCAGAATTACAGAACAGTAAACGAGACTGTGCACTTTATTTTTCTAAATGACCTGTCCTCCGGTGACTTGTTGAATTGTTGTGGGAGCAACTGAGATGCATCTTGTTCAGGTTTGCAATTTAACCATCCATATTATAATCAATTGTTTGTAATTTAATTTAAAGAAATTTATGGCACCAAGAAGTGGATGTCTAACACTTGCAGTAGATCTCTACCAGCAAGCATTTTTAGTAACAGATGCCCACATGCCAGTGTGCCCACATTGTGGGTGTCCTCTCGGCAGCAACATAGTAGGATTACGGTTGAACAAATGTTAGCCATGAAATGCAAAGGTTTCTGGACCAGTCTGGAGAATTTAGAATTCTTAAACGTAGAATCACCAAAATCCTCAAAATAATCCTTTATAGCTATTGAGGGAGATTAAAAAAAACCTTGAAGGTTTGACATTTTCAGAAGAAGTCCATGTTTTTACAGTGCACTGTTATATCAGACTGTTGGCCTGAGGGATGGAATGAGGACGGGATGTCAAAACAATGAAATACCATGGATGGATTAGCATACAAGCAGCACTGTAAGATCATATGGTGTTCCTGCGGGTCTGGCAGAAAATATTTGGACTTACTACACTTCCAGGACTGTGACCCTCTGGTATCTGTGTCTGTATTTATGTGCTGTACTTTACTGTGGCTAAGCCACACCTGGTCTGTATCTACCTGAACCAGGTGTGCCTCATTATCCATCAGAGAAGGAATAAAAACCCCAGATATACTTGTCAGTATAATAAATGAAAAGAATGCATACATGACTGAATTGCATTTGCTCCGTTAATCTAATTACATTGGCCTTCATTTAAGCAGCAAGATGAGGTACAACAGAAATCTACCTGCCACTTTTGATGTAAAGGACTGGCTATACAGCTTCTGTAGGAAATCTTTTTCTGTGACAAATTACAAGTTGTCATTCGCACATAATAATTTTCCCCACAAATACTAGCATGTAGTTACACCTACAAAGACGAATCATAGACATTCAACAATGGAAAAAAGAGTGATGAATATTTATGGTTATGGTTTGTCCAGTCTTTTCCTTTTTGGCAATGCCCAAAACCCACAAGTGAGTATGCTCTAGGTTATCAGCTTATAAGGTACTCCTAGCTAAAAGTAATGCACTCTAATTCAACAGCCTCGGAACAAATTCTCCCTTCATGAAGATTATGTTGAAACTGTTTTAGAAAGGTGTTTTCATTCCTTTCCTCAGCTGATACCTGTTCCATCTTTTTCAGGTTTGCTCATGTCGGCCATCACTGTCATCATCCTGGTCCTGTATTTTGCCATTGACACCTTTGTGATGCAGAAGCGCCCTTGGATGCCAGAGTGCACTCCCATCTACATTCAGTACTTTGTCAAGTTCTTCATCATCGGTGTGACTGTGTTGGTGGTGGCCGTGCCAGAGGGGCTGCCTCTGGCTGTCACCATTTCCCTGGCATATTCTGTCAAGGTGAGCAATGCCACATGCTGTACATACACTGTGGTACTGTTGTATCTCTACTTTAAAGGCTGTCCATTTACATTGTATGCATTAAGTAGTGTATTTATTTACCCACTGCGAGTTGATTCTCTGAGCTTTACTTCACTGCTGCAGAGAATATTCTGCCCCTCACACGGATTGAGAATTGTGATTTGCTTGCATACGTGAGGATTCTTTGTATTTAGTTCTTGCACTGTGTCAACATACTTACATACCATTCACAGCCACAAACAGAAAAAGAAATTCTGATGAAGGCCACGTGTGGAAAGCATTTTGTTTCTTAGACTGTTGCTGTGAATTATATAAGCAGTTACACATGTTATGTAAGCACAGACATCCCTCTTTTTATATTGGTAGCTATTCTAGCCACTGAAGTTCAAGCAGTTCAAGTGCGTGATAGGCTAATTCAGGCGCATTTCAGTTATTTTAAAGCATTTCGAATATGCATTGCAACGTGACACAATCATCATTTTGTTTCCTACCAACAGAAAATGATGAAAGACAACAACCTGGTTCGTCACTTGGATGCATGTGAAACGATGGGCAATGCTACCGCTATCTGCTCTGACAAGACAGGCACGCTAACGACCAACCGCATGACGGCTGTGCAGTGTTACGTCGGGGATGTGCACTACAAAGAAATCCCGGATCCTGGAGCCCTGCCACCCAAATCACTGGAGTTACTGATCAATTCCATCTCCATCAACAGCGCCTATACCACCAAGATACTGGTAAGCCAACTGTAATGGGAGTCACTGTAAAAATCCCCTACACCCACAGTTTAAAAGCTTTTCCTCTCTCAGGGTTGGAGAAACAAGCAAAGAAACTGACGTAATATTACTGTATAAAATTTATGTGGCACCCTGTGTGAACCCTGCTCACAATATTTAAGATACTCTATTATGCTAAAGCCTATTTAGTTAATACGTATATTTCAGACTTTGCCTTGAGAGCAGCTCTGATACAGTGAGACAGTTCTGCAGTGCTTTCTTCTTGGCAAAGCAGGCAGTCTGTGTCCTTGGCTGCTGCTTTAGATTCATCAGGCATTCACTCAACTTGTCACCTTGAGAACGGTTGTGTAATTTTGTCTTATCTGATATTCAGAGCGTAGCAGACTGTAATTGAATCCAATCTGTCTAAGTGCTGGAGATGGTCTGTTGTTTACAGTGAATGCAGCGAAGAGAAATTTACCCCGAGCCAATTAGACCTGTATGCAATAAGAAATAGATAGATTGATATGTATATAGACAGACAGACTGACACACAGACTGTTGTATATTGTAATCACAGACAGCAAACATATCCTGAAAACAAAGATTGCCAAGATAAGGATGGCTTCAGACAGTTAGAGCAACATGCCTGAGTAATCTTTTCCCTGGCATCACCATGCATACTCACCTGCACACACTCATCATTTGTGCCTGTCTGTGTGTCACTACCCTTGTAAACCCCTGTTGTGTCTATTCATTGATGGCTGACCAACTGACAAATGCCCTTATGGAACTTGCATGGGGAATGAGCTGAGCAGGCGGGACATCTGCGATAGAACGATCCCACAGATTTCACTTCCTACCCCTCGAGGCACGATCACAGTCTTGGTGAAAACAGAGTGTTGGTCACTGGGTTTCTAAGATGGAGAGCTACAGATTGTAGTTTTAACTCTGGTTAATTCAACACAGAGTAGATAACTTCGGCAATGCAGTCACTTCTTGCTGGCGAGCGGTATAATTTTGTGTCTTCCATCTTTATGCCAGCTAGCACAGTGAGCTTTTATCTTTTTAATGTCAGTTGACAGTGACAGTTTAAATTGGATTCCTCAGCAGTGCACATGCTGTATTAATTTCCCTCTGTTCCTATAACAGGGCCTTTAGCATGAACATGTCCTGTTTCTGTTTAAATAAAGGTTTTATTAAGACAACCAGGTCAAAAAAAGAAAAGCGTTTCGATGTAATATTCTTCATGCTGTGATGAACTGTTGTTCACAGTGAAAGTCAACTGTGATAAAGCTTCAGTCACTCAATATAGTCCTTTGGCTCTAGCAGAATTTAAAATGAGATAGGAACAGGAAAAATGGTGGTGTAGTCCTGCTAATTAGATCCTGTGCGTGCTGAACTGATATCGACTGGTTTAAGCTATATTGCTGAAGGCTCATGTTCCTTCCGATATAGAAATTGATGTAGCTTATATGTAAAGGAGTCGAAAATGTTGCATTTGCTAAAATAGTGAGAATATATGATTAAGTAAATGATTAATCATGGTGGTATATCTTCTTGTGCATAGAACAGTATATCCAAAATTAAAAACTTGACACTGTGGAAAACAAGCATCGCCTGCCTTTGGAAATGACAATGTTGTACAGTTCACATTATATTTAAGAATTGCGTGTCTCTATGGGGAAGTGACAGCTGACTGACAGGACATGAAAGGAAAGAAAAAGCAGCCAAAAATAATAAAAACTGCAGAAGGTGAGATAGGTGGTCAAGACTAAGACTGAGACCCAATTCAAGATAATAGTAAAAAGAATATTCAAGACCAAGGTTGTATACAGCATGTGACTTCAACAAACAATTTAAAATAGTTTTATATTATTGAAAATTGATGAATGTTGTCTGTTCCCACTTTGTAGAAATTGTGAATCACTGTTGTTGTTGGGACTTTGAGGTTGCCCCCCCCCCCTCAGTTTCCCCTCACCACAGCATTTCTTTACCAAGACATGCTACATTAACAAGATGTTATCCCTTTTGAAAAACCTGGAGGAATTCTTTGCGGCATTACATCAGACTATTGTACCTCCATAGCTGCTTAGCTCAACGGAATTAAGCACCGGCACAGTGCAGCTTAGATTTGGTGGATTAAATGGCACTTTTAGTCTGATTTTTAATCTCTTCATTCATAAAAGAGGTTACCTCATGCACCAAAGTAGAACGTAAACTTCAAATGATATCAGCTTATAACTTTACTTTTTGTTACCCTCCACCTACAGGATGTATGTTAGCTTGCTAACCACTGAGCTACCCAGCTGACTGCATCGCTTTCGTATACTGTACATGCATCCTCATATATACTCATCAGTTCATCCATGCATACATGCAGAAATACACAAAGTACATACCGGTACTTGGATAAATATTGTATAGAACAAAAAACTGGTACATAAATAGCGGATAGTACAGTGCATGTTTCCATGGATATATTTATCCATCTAATAAAATTAAGTAAAGGAGCAAAGAGAAAGCATGATGAAGAAGGACAGATATAATAAAGGAATGAAATGAACTCAAAAAACAGGATGCAAAAGGGAAATATCTGAGGAATATTTAGTGCACCTCTTCCTCCCTCTACAAACCACCCCCACTCCCTCGGCGCCACTCCTGCAGTATGCTGGCTGGTGTGTTCTTATATAAGAGGCCAATCCTGTGGGATGCCAGGATGGCTATGGAAGTCTTTGATGGCCACCACACAAAGGCACAAAGGCAAAGAGGCAGGCTTTGATACCCGTATCAGTCCCTCTACTGCCTCTCTGGCTTCATAATACAGCCACTGGTATAGCTCTGCTTCTTCTGTCAGCACATACAGACTCTAAAGTGGAGAAGCTTCATCCTCGAGGGAGAAATTCATACACATTTACACAGTGAAACCCTGCACACATACAGTATATATACACTCACACGTGTACTGTATATGCACATGCTCATAGATACTGTATCCATGCGCACACGTATCCATATATTCTGAATAGGATACATGCACACAAACAAGCACGCAAGCAGATCCTTAGCACGTCTCTTGCAGTCAAATTATGCATACTACATAGCAATATGTAACGTCATTCAGTGATGTCATATCAAAGAAACATGCGTCACCCCCGGTGGTAAGAGCCGCATAGCAAACAGCCTCCGCATAGAATTAGCTGTGCTTTTCTTTTTCTTTCAACATTCGCTTCACATTCTCAGTTTTTTTTTTTTTTTTTTTTTTTAAATGTATATGTGGCATTTATGTGTGTGTGTGTTCATGTGTGTGTTCAGGGAAAGTGAAGTACAGATGCATAAATATGAATGTCACTCACACACACACATCTGTCATATCAGGCACACTGACACTGTAGGAGGTATTCAGATCACAGGTGCATGTTCTCGCAGCACAGTGGTGTGTGTTTAGCATGGCTGTGTGAGTGTCCTGGGAGCTCAGTCTCATGTTGCTTCAACCACCTGCTCAGGTCATTATTCCGGTCAGGGACAAGAGAGGTAGATAACAAACACACCCATACACACACACACACACACACACACTTAGATAGCTTCAGTTGTGTAGTATACGCGTTTATGGAAATGAATAGACGGTTACAATAAAAAATAAAATGAGTCAACAGGATGTGTTGGATGTTGAAATGTAGATAATAGAAAAACAAGATTCTGCTCATGTTAAATAGGAAAAAAAAATCATGTGTTAGTCTACAATGAGCAATTTATGGTTTGGTAATTAAAGTGAACAGCCTCATTTCTGTTCTGTAGCGAGCAGTGAGGTTGTGATATAATTGGCTTTGGCTCACAGTGCTTTTGTCATCTGGACGTTGCGTGCTTGTTTGCACAACATGGAGGAGAGATGAGAGTATCTTGGATGTCTGTAGCTTGAAGCACCCAGTGTCCCAATGTTTGGAAAAGTTTTGGACACAGAGAAGAGAAAGAAATCCACAACAAACCTATGTCCAAAAGACTTCTCTTCTCTTCTCTTCTCTTCTCTTCTCTTCTCTTCTCTTCTCTTCTCTTCTCTTCTCTTCTCTATGTTTAGCACTTGCTTACAGTCTTGACAGTGCGGATGAGATGGCAGTGAGAAGAGAAGTTGTCATCACATTAGAATGACAATGCTTTGATGTTTCAAAGGCGCAAAGCTTAATGGGGTCCCTGCATTTCCGTCACACATGACTCGGTAGATTTCATGCTTTGATTGACCGTGTTTTTGTTGGTTTGGGAGACCAGCGCCAATTAAACACATCAAGGATATATTTGGAGTGTGAGGGCAATGGTAATGAAACTGATCACATGCCAGATTATTTCACCAAACAATGGCATTAATACTCAATGTCACTGCCATTGCGTGGCAGTTGTATTGTAATTTTTTCTAGTGTTCAGCCAGTATCCATGGTTTAGCTTTGATTTTGACGCATTTGTCACAGCATCTTGACAAATACCCCAGAGCACATTTAGGTTTTGACTCACCAAAAATGAATAAGAATAATGTATGTGAAATTTTGGCCAAAGTGGAATTAAAGCTACAGGACATGTAATCTGAAATCCATATGTGGGAATGGCAGGGAAGTTTCCATACGCAGATCTCAATGTAAATCAGGAAAGGACTGTAATTAATGTAAACAAACTTAAAACTAAAAAATAATACTAACCATGGCGTGTAGTGTAAGTTGTGGAAATTCCAAGGTCAAGGACTGTGTGTTTGAACCAGATGAGCTTTTAAGCACCTGATCTAAAACTTCCCCACATCACCTTCATCCCAGAATATAAGATAGTGGATAGTCAGTCTGTGCAGGATGCTGCTGGACTATCAATACACCTACGAGCCACGAGCACCAAATCAATCAAAAACCATTCTCTCTTTGCTAAATAGCGAATATAAACCTGCCAGTCACACATCAAAGGCAGCACCTGGCTTAAAGCAATATTGAATATTTGAAGCTTTGCACGTCTGTGACAAAACAATTTGCAAAAAGCAGGAAAAAAGATCATAAAACTAAACTAAGAAAAACATCAGGGAAGCAATTAATGTCAAAAGCACTTTTGCAATTTGTATACAAATATACAATTTGATAGACAGATACAAATTCTTGATTTAGACTTTCTCTTTATTAAGTCTAACTGTATGTGTTGTCTTATAGTTTTTGGACAAATCTAATGTAGTAGAAGGGCAAATAAAGGGCATTATGAGACGAAAGGAAATAAATAAAAGAAATGGTGTTAACGTGGCGCCTGAAAGCAAATTGAAAGTGGGCGTAAACTACGTAGCAAAGAGGGAGAGGGAAGTAAAGCAAGGATTAGTGCAAAAAAAGGATGACAGAAGATGGGAAAATTATACAAGAAGAGGAGAGAGGAACCACACTCGCGTGACAAGTGTCCTTATCATGGACTGGAAGACTGTATTACTGCCCTCCAGCACGCCTCCAGGCCTTAGCCCAGTTGGCTGGTACAGTCATGTGGAGAGCTAGAATATCATCCACTCCTACATGCAAAGAGGGAACGGGAGGGAAGGCAGTGGGGGCGGGGTGGCTTCTGAGGGACTGGGGAACCTGATAGTGAGGAAGAGGAGAAAGTGATCAGGAGTGAGGAAGATGGGGGAGAATGAGAGAGGGAAAGACAGGAGAAAAATGTAAGTGTGGTAAAAGAGTAGGGTAGAGTGTGAAGAGAAAAGGGAAGAAAATGGAGATGCAGAGAAGAGTAAGGGAAGGAACAGGAGGGATGGATTAAGGAGAGCCCCAGGTGGTATAGGAAGTAAAGTTGCCAGCTCTCCCTCTGGCATATGTCCTTGCCTGCGGGAGCACCCAAGGACCAGGGAGAGGGCAGCTGGTCCTTAGCCACGTCCAGGCAAGGACGTGCCAACAGTGGCCGAGTCATGCCAACGCTGGGCATCCCATGCCAGCAACTGTCCTTGTGCGTAGAAACCCACGTCAGGCCAAACCTCTGCGGAATCTCGGACAATAAAAAGGCAGCGGTGATGCTGTCTGCCTTTTGTTTATTTTCTGTTGATTCATCACTCTTTTGCCCTGCCTTGTTTAGTTTTTGCAGCAGTCGGTGTCTGTATTTCTCTGTGTTTCTCTGTGGCAGGAGTTTCAGTTGTGTCTGTTTCTTATTCAAAATTTATCTCTGAAAATGACAAAACAATTCAAATTGTCTACTATTATATATATATATATATACATATAAATTTGTGTGTATGTGTATATTCAAATAGATAAGATATTTTGACTCAATAGAAGATCAAGAATTTTAATTCAGCAATCTCCATTAACTGATTTGTTTGATTTTTCAGTGATCAGTAATATGCGATTACATTAATAATATTTCACCTCCTGGCTACTGCCATTCTCCTAAACCAACCAGACACGCCAACTTTCCAAAGAAATATGTCCTACGGTTTATTTGGGCCAAAACAGTGTTTGCATTCTTATATCACAGGGAAAGACAGGCTCACTTTGTAAAGCCTTAATTTCAAACAAGCAAATAAGAATTTAATCTTCCAAAGTTCAGATACGTTAAGTGCCAGCACACATAACTCAAAATCAAACAGAACAAACACACACTTCAAATTTTTTTTTTCTAAACTTGATGAAGCAAGGGAAATTAAGTGGAATCACTGATACCAGTTGACCAAATAATGTTCTTCTTTTACTGAAATAAGACCCACAAGCTAAATATGTGACGACATGACTCTTTGATATGTTTTGTAAAGCAAACATAATTTCTTAACTAAGGTGTGTGTAGAAACTCTGACACATCCTGTATGGTTTTCAGGCGGTCATTTACATTTACTGGTTTAGCATGTTGTTGATCTGTTGCTGGGAGCCTCTTCTCCCAAACATTTAGCAGACAGTGCTGATGAGGCCATTTGTTCCATCCTCTCATTAGCCAATGACAGGCAGTGTCTTCCTGATGTAATCATTGGTCATTAGGAAAAGGCATTAATTCTGTTATTTACCACAAACTCGGTATAAAGTATTTATACTCTTCTGTGTGTCTGTGAGACACACAGCTGAACATTAACCAGATATGTCCAATTACTAGGTGGACATGGGCCAGTGCTCTGATTGGGTTTTAATGATTAATGAGATTTTTGATGACTTTCTCTCTAATCCTCTCAGTTGGAACCCCAGGATCATGGCAGCTGCAGCTAAACGGACATGTAAAATATGTCTGAGTCTGAATGAATCATTGTTCATTGTTTCTTAAGAAATTGTGGTTTCAAAATATTTAGCTGTTCAAGCAAACATTGATCGCTCACGAGACAGATTGCAATGTTCAGCCAAATTTCCACAGATTGCTTAGAATCCTTCCAAGGTATTCCGCTTCATTAGATGTAGGGCTTACTGAAATCAAAGCTACGAAACAGGAAAATGAAAAGTGAAACCTTGGCACTGTTGATCACAACCAAGATAGGTCAAGTCAAGTTTGAAATATTTAGCCCAAAATCAATCAGGAACCACAGATTTGCCTCAAAAGGCTTTATAGTCTGTGCAGCATACAGTACAACACCCTCTATCCTTAGACCCTTGAAACTCCCCCTCCAAAAAACTTCACAACAGAGGAGGGATCCTTCTTCCAGGGAAGACAGACATAATAGATGTCTCATGTACAGATTAGACACAAAAAAAACCCCAGTAAAATTACACTATGGGGAAATAAATGGCAATATTAAACAAATAGATTGCATTCAGTGGTTATTTTCTTATTGACCGCATTGAAATATATTTTAGCCTTTCTTCGTTACCTTAAAAAGGCACATTAACACAGTTTATTAGCATACACTATCAAAACCTTGTTAGCAGGTGAACAAGACCAGTCATTAGGTGGAGAATGTTGTTGTGCCAATTCCAACAAACCATTAATGTGATTAACTACACTGCCGATACAGAATCTTTCTCAACACATTGGAGCAAGTGCCAAGTGAAGAAAACAACAGTTATAAAGTAAAATTCAAAACATCAAAATGTCAAGATATCTGTTTAAATCTAATCTTGGTTGGAGGCTTGTTTAGAAGTAGAACAGCAAGCCTGCAGTCAATCTATTTCGGGGGCAAATAGCACAGACTGAAGGTGTCTGCTTAGCGGCAAGTCAGAAGCATTATGATCAGTGTGCTTTTGACATACTGTGTTGTTTTGTGTGTGTGTGTGTGTGCGCGTGTGTGTGTTTGTGTGTGTGCGCGTGTGTGTGCGTGCGTGTGCTCGTGTGTGTGTGTTAGTGAAAGAGAGTGTACCTGAAAACAAGCTGTTCTTTAGCTGTGAGTGTAGGTGTCAAATGTACTGTAGGTACTATATAGCAAAACCCCAGGGAGAGACTAGTTGTCACCTCAGTGCCAGCTAATAAGGATCCGAATGAACCAAATTTAACAACCAGTTGTACAGTCAAACAGCCCTAAGTTCGATTATACTGATCAACAATGACATACATCAACGCTCACTTGTTATTGTTCACAGAGTTTTGCAACTAATTTATTGATTTATTTTGCCCAGAATTATGACTGTTTACAATTAAGTTGATGTGATTAGTCAATCAACAGAAAATTAATTATTTTGGTAATTGTTTCAGTCATTTTTCAAACAAAAAGGCCAAACATCCTCTGGTTCCAGCTCCTTAACTGTAAGGATTTGATACTTGTTGGTAAACTGAGTATCTTTAGGTTTTGGACAAGATGAAGAATTTGAGGCTGCTACCTCGAGCTCTGTGAAATTATACTCTGAAAATTTCAGAAAGTAACAAAATATGCAAAGAGGGCAGTTAATCAATTAATCAGGAAAACAATTGGCAGATTAACCAATAATGACAATAATTATTATTTGAAGCCCTTACTTCCTTGATTAGCATTTCTGAGGAGTAATGTTGAACGTCTTTTCTATCCCCACTCGTCTATTATCTGACTAAAATGAATATCAGCTTGAGAATGTGTGATTATGTGAAGAGGCATGTTATGAATAATGACAGTAAGGATTGCACTCTCTCCGATGTGTCCGGACTCATGAGCATCAGTGTCGCAAACAATGGTCAGTGTGTGTGTGAGTCTGTGCAGGATATTGATGATAATGAGATTTGTTCTGTCACACTGGGAGAAATAGAAAACAGTGCATTTTCCGAGAAAGATGGATAGTCATGCTGCATGCTTTATTGCTTGTGTTACTGTGGGATATTAGGGGGGGAAATAGTGAGTAAATGGAGTGTGGCTTGGGAAATACTAATAAATATGGATTAGAAAAAGATGAAAAGGGAAACACAGATAGATTCGAGGACATGTGTGAAGTGAGATGAGTGAGAGTCCTGTATGAGAATCAGAGCCAAAGAGTAAGAATCCCCAAGTGGCGGAGAGAGCACCCTCTCTTTTCCCAAGTCTCTCCTTCCAAGTGTGCTTTGCCCAGTGTTGCGATGGCAACGGTGAGTCTTCCACAAGCTGACCGCATGCACACACTCGCACTACAATATGTGTGTACGCAATTGCACACACATACTACACCACCTGAACAGCCATGTGTACAGATTTGAACAGATTACACACACAGGGGCACGCACACACACACACACACACACACACACACACACACACACACACACACACACACACACACACAGCCTCCAATAGAAGGCTCAACTGTTGGCTGATAATAAACACACTCCAGCTCCAGGCAGAGAAATTACTCCTCTAACATAATGTACTGTATGATATTTCCCTGCTACTAGGAGGTAAACACATTAATCAGTCGTTAACAAATTAATCGGCAACAATTTTACTAATCAAGTGATTTTTTTTTTTTAAGGCAAAAATGAGAAATACGCTCTGGTTCCAGCTTTTAAAAAGCAATGATTTACTGCCTGTTTTTTGTTTCCTTTCACAGTAACTTGAATAGTTTTGAGTATTAGACTGTTTGGAGAAAATATTTACTTATTCCACAAAATAAAAGAATAATCCCATAATGGAGAAAATAAATTGCAGCCCAAAATACTAATGATCATATCAGAACCATATTTTATATTATACAGTACATATGTTATGCAAAAAAAAAAACACGCATCACATGCGTTCCCAATCCATGTAGTCATGTCGACAAGTGGATGCTGAGATGTTTACTGAACCGTAGAAAAACAGTTTCAAATGTACGATTACAGATTGCAAAGGGTTGAGCTGCATGCCTGAAATAAGAACATCCAAATCTGATTCCATCCATCTCATCTCCTACCCTCCCACACAGAGCAACCCTTTCACCTGCTAGCTGGTTAATTATCACTAGCAGCTATTTCAAGCCTTACATTAGTCGTACTGCACTGAAGAAAAGAGATTCTCAGTCATTGGATAGAATAGATCACCGAACAAACAGTAATGTCTTTTTCTAGATTTTGCTCAACTAGAGACTCCATGAAAAGTCTCCATGAGAAAACACAGTTGTTGGTGCAGTAAAAAAATGTAAGAATTTCAGTGAGCGATATAATGTGAAAGTGAAAAACAACCACAGATCAATAAGAAGCACAAATTCGTCCATATTGCAGGAAATATTGTTCTGAATATAGAACTGCGAAATGAGAAAATCTCTTCCTCTGCCTCTCTCCAGCCCCCAGATAAGGAAGGCGGTCTGCCAAAGCAGGTGGGCAACAAGACAGAGTGCGGCCTGCTGGGATTGGTTTTGGACCTGAAGCGGGATTACCAGCCAATAAGAAACCAGATCCCAGAGGAGAAGCTTTACAAAGTCTACACCTTCAACTCTGTCAGGAAGTCCATGAGCACCGTCATCAAATTGCCTGATGGGAGCTTCCGCATGTATAGCAAAGGAGCCTCTGAGATCGTCCTCAAAAAGTGAGTCTGGTTTTGTGATTAAGAGAAGATGATTCTGATAGTAACAGCAGCATAGTCATTATTGTACAGTAATATTATATAATCAAGTTCTGTATTTTTTCGCGAAATATATAGCAAACCATTCTAAAGTGCATAATGTATTTGAGGGCACAACCTATTGCACATTCTCTAGGCAGTGAGAGTGGGAGAAGGTCGCATAATTGTGACATTTTACAGTACATTACTGTGACATTACAGCAACAAATGAGTAACTCTGAGAAAAATATGAGAGGCAATTCCTTCACCCACTTTAGGAGGAGGCAGAAATTCTCTTTAAAGACGGAACGATATTAAAATCAAGCCTTTAACGTAACGTAATTATGAAGTCATGTAGGTTTCTTGACTGTTACACTGCCAACATACATATAACACGTTTAAGGTATTGTACATTTAATATAGAGGAAGCTACAGATTCATTAGGGTAAGTAAGGTAAAATGCAAATTAAAAGCAAGCTGATGAGTCCTAAATGACATTTGCACAGATAACAGTTCATTCATTGTATTAAATGGCTAAATGACTAAGAGCAGTTGAATTCGATCCACTTCTTTGTGTTGCACTGCACACCAGTACACCTGTCTATTTCCCATTTGTATTTTCATTCAGTTTGCCCATTAGAAATCCATTTAATGTAGATTGCATGTAAATATCTTTTGGTTTCATTAGACCATCAGGTACTCCTCACCATGACATCGAGGATCATGAGTCCAGAAACCACTGACGTGTTGAAACTGTGGTGGACATCAAGTTGACCACATTTTCCTCAATGTTTGGAAAAATAATATTAAAATAATTTCATTGTTTTCTATGTTTGGTCGTATTGGCGTAGCTCAAAAAACAGTCCCAATACACAACTTTAAATACCTCTATCCCCAATGCTCTTCAACCCATCCTTAACTACAGATGCAGCCATATTCTGAACGAGGTGGGAGAGTCGAGGGTTTTCCGTCCACGGGACAAGGACGAGATGGTGAAGAAGGTGATTGAGCCCATGGCATGTGATGGCCTGAGGACCATCTGTGTGGCATACCGTGACTTCTCCAGTGATCCTGAGCCAAACTGGGAAGATGAGAACAACATCCTTAGTGACCTCACAGCCATCTGTGTCGTTGGGATAGAGGACCCTGTCAGGCCAGAGGTAGGAGAGCGTGAGATGTTTTTGTTACACACTGAGAATAGTAGATGTTTGGCAAATGGTCTTTACTACCAACTATCAGCAGCTTTGTCACATTTCTGTCCTTACCATAACTTTAAAGCACAAGTGGTTTTCTTTTTTTTACGTTTTCAGTGCCTCTTCTGTGCTACTTGCGCAAGCTGCTGTAAAAATGTAATTCTCCCTCAGGAACTATCTATCTATCTATCTATCTATCAGGCTTTTATATGTACAGTTCTGTAACACTGAACAAGAGACAACCTAAAAATGATAGACAGCAGTCATTTACATCCTGTATGTCAACACTGTGCCGTGTTGTTTCAAACACAGTATGGTTGTACTGTGCAAAGATAGTCAATATGTGTATGCCTTATCAATGTGACAAGGGTGTTAATAAATCATGGTGGAAGCCACAGCATGGCAGTATTATAGACAGCAAGTTTGAAAACAGCACATTTTTCGAGTTATAGCGTAGAAGATATCTTGATGCTGTTAGAGGAGACATACTGAGACATAAATGAAGTGTGTGGTATGAAATGGGTAAAGATAAAGGTAGAGACTCTAGTTCAATAATAAATAGATATACAGTATATTTATTAAATTTATTGAGAGGGTAAAATGTTTATGCAGATACGTAAAGTACACATGAATAAAATGAATTCAGAGATGGCTTCAGGCTTGAAGAAAAGTACATTTGACCTCTTTAATGTAGTTCAGTGTGATGGAAGTATTTATAAAGAGAAGCAACAGAGACCCCTTATTATGCAAGCCTTACAAAAAAAAAAAAAAGAATTAAATAAACATTTGCACACTCACTTGCCAAACTGTATATATACTAAATACAGTAGTTTGAGTCCCTCTTTATCTCTTCTTTCCAGTTTTCATGGATTTCTCCCTGATTTCTAAGACTGGGATTGTTAATATTCAGTTGGTCTGGTTGATCCATTTTTTTTCCCCACAACATTTTCTATGGATTTACGTCAGACTTGTCTGAATGGAACTTGAATAGGAGGTGACTGTATTTCAGTGAGGAATGCTCACCTATTTACAGTTGAGCATTTATTAATAGTTTTGCTGTTACAATAAATCTTTTCTGTTGACGTGCTTGAGAATAAATATAATACAATATATCTGTATTGATTATGATATCAGATCTAAATGTGGAGCTGTCGAAGTAGAGAGTGAACAAAGCAGCAGGAACCTGGTTACACAAGCAGCCTGAACTACGAGCTGACAGAAAGGGATCATGTGTCATTTGAAAGGCTTGACAATAGGGTGTTTGCATGATCAATTGCTCCACTGATGAATGCCTCACTAAATGATTATTGATTCATGAAATGCACACTCAAGACTAGGCCAATCAGCTTTAACCTGCTAGAGATTTCTGACTGCACGTGCACTGCTCAGTTTTCATACATTGCTAATATTACATTTAATAAACATGCAGGTTATACTTACATGTGTTGCAGTTACAATGTTACATATTGTGAGTGTATGTACTGTTTTATATAGATAACATGTATTATGCTGGGTCCTGGCATGTATGATTCCTGGCTGAGACACAATTTTAGAACAATACTGTTTAGTTGCTTAGGAAGTTACTGTGCTTACTAAGGCATGGCCCTGTTTAAACCAAAAGGCTTTTACTTTGTTCTGGAAGGGGGAAAGGCCAGAGATAGGAAGTACAGTGACTATATTTAAGTATAGGTGTTGATACTTAACTCCACTTTATACTTTTACTCTCCAACCATAACCACTTAAATGTATCTATGCTGTGACAGAGATGAACTTGTATGTATTCTCCTCCATGCTTGGATTAGTGATAACAAGGAATTCATGGTGATTTTCCATCAAATCCATTTTCGAGAATAGTTTTAGAGGTAGATAGGGTTAAAGAATAGCCTCAACCTGCAGAGGAGTACATAACCCTACAAAAGAAATGAAAGCCTGAAAATCCTCAAATTGGGAGATATGGTGTGAGGGTTTCAAGGACAATGTGATTTTTTGTGTATTTCTTTTAAATAATTTAATTTGCGGATTTTCTACTTACTTATACTTGAAATTCAGTATTTTACCCCTTCACTTATGTCTTATTTTTAATTAAAGTACCTCTCTCAGCACAGTGGAAGGCAAAACAATTAACGGAATAAGTTATTCATCAACAAATAGTGCTCAGTGGTGCACATTTTCTATGATCAATTCATCTTCAAAGAAAAGAGGACTATAATTGGGAGAGAGAAAGTGGTGGAAAGAAGTATCTGCGTACAGTAGGAAAACTGACCTCACTTGACAGCTCCAGTGCAGGTACAGGGAAGCAGGAAACTGACTACTGCATTATTCAACTTCCTCCTTTCATCTTTTTTTTTTCCATCCCCCCTCCTCACTCTCTAACAAGGTCTCTCATTCAACCTCTCCCCGTCATGTTTTCTCCTCTCCACCTCTCCCCATATTGTGGGGTTTGACTTTTACCTGTCTGGTTGCTCTTTTTCTTTTGACTTTCTCTTCACCCTCCTTTCTCTCTCTCACTATGCCTTTCTCTCTTTTTGCATCTGAAGCCAAGTTATGTAAGCATCTGAACCGAGGTAGATAAAAAAAAAAAAAAGTAAGTACAGAGAGAAGAAGCAAAAAAGAGAAACTATCGTTCTCAAAACGAATAAGCGAACAATCTTATAAACAACCAGGCAAGTTAAAGAGAATAAAATGTTGTATCACAGTGTTATTTCAGGTTGTCATTTTTTTAAGCAAACCAGCTCTCGAGTTATCCTGAGAATAAAACTTCAAAATAGCAAGAAATGTGCAGGAGAAAAGCCAACTATTGCACATTGGAAATGCAATAAATGTGGTTTATGCAGGTGCTGCAGCATTGATTACCTAATATTTCAAACTGTAGATATCAGTATGGCCCGTTGCATTGCTCCAAGTCTGGAAGTTTGCAGAATTTCCCTTTTTTTTTTTTCCACAAAAGGAGTCACTTAACATCTGACATTTTCAATAACCAATGTGGAAAAGCAGTGCACCAAACACTGCTGCACTCCAATAATATCTTTCCAGGCTTCTTCGTAAGACTGGCTAATATTGGAAATGAGATGACTTTCCCCTCTGCTAAAAAGGTCACACAGAGTGATAAACATGTTTTTGGCTTGTTTATTAGTCTCTAATTTCTTCCTCCAGAATGCAATGTTCTTTTAATAACCAGCTGCTCTGTAGGGTTGCCCCCGGAGAGACTAGAGAAGAATGGAGGAAAATAGCGAGAAAAAGAAAAAGAGAGAGATATAGAGACTGAGAAAGATAAACAGATTCAAAATCAGGTTCATGTCAGAGGGACAGCGAGACTGCAGGAGGAGGAGGACAGGTAAGGAGAGAAACGGGGGAAAATGAGAGTGTAACCAGATCCACATTAGAGACACAAGAGGCTTGTTTTTCAGTCTCACCTACTAGCCTCTTAACCTCTCCCTCTGTCAGGCCAGATTATATTTTTAATAAGCGTTCACTCTTCTCCTCTCCTCCTCTCCTCCTCTTCTCTCCACCTCCTCCTTTTGATGACCAGTCAACAAGAGCGTTGGGAATCCAAAAGAAAGCAGAGTAAAGCAGACAGCAGGGATAAAAGATAGGCAGACGGGAAGCTGATATCTTGAAGAAGAAAGACATCTGAGTGAGAGCAGTTGAGAGAATGTGTTCTTCTTGCCACAATATTTACTGTAAGAACTTCTTTACCTTGTCAGATCATATTTTTAGAATGACTACTAATGAATTGTATATTGTGCTTTTTGCAGCACAAACTTTTCACTGTTGCTGTCACAAATGACCAACTCCGCACATAATACTGATGATAAAAGGCCACTAATTGCATATCTGTGAATAATATCGCTGTATCACTTTGAACCTCCTTTACCTTTTCCTTATCGGAAAATTACATCCAGAATAAATTTATATATTTATTATTTATATATATATATATATATATATATATGTGTATGCACACAAGATAATGATAAAATATTAATTTACAAGTAGGATGAAATCCTATGTTTCTGTTTGTTTGACCTCCAGCTCATTAAAGACCTACCTTCGTCCACTGTGTAGATATACTTTAAAATCCTTTAAATGAGTTAAATTCTTCATGTTTACATGCATGAGCAGCTTGATGTGGCAGTGTAATGTACAATTCAGCATTGTGCACACTTTGCGGTGGTGGATTCATTTAGTCTTCCAATCTATGTTATACTGTTTGTTTGTGTGTCTTTATGAGTACACACATGCTCCCATGTGTATGTGCAATATGCCCAAGTGTCTGTGAGTGTGAAGTGGAAAGTATGCATATTCCTGCCTCCGTGTGTGTGTGTCAAAGAGAGTACAGGCCTGTGTGTATGTGCAAGTAGATGTGAGTTGCTTTAACCGTATGTGCACACATTTGTTTATGTGTGGGTTTGGAGAGCAGAGCTCGCCCACACTGACCTTTGTCAGGAAGAAGACATGTTTCTGAATTCATACCCTGCCTTTGTTCACTTGTTCTAACACAGATCAATCTCCATACAGTAATATCTCCCAGTTAATCTTCTAGACTGCTGTCTAGAGGGAAAAGAGCACAGATAAAATGCTTCATTATACATCTTGTTAATACAAAAAGGGCCAAAGGCAGATGGATACTGCTCTGGAAGTATAATGGAGTTAGATTTTTCTGTATTTGTACCCGTATGTTTTGTCTGTCAAGGATAGGAATATTGTTGCTATTGAAATGTTCTTAAAGTGGCTGCAATATATATTTTTATATTAGCACTGGATCACATGACTACTTTTATGTGAAACTTGCTTTGACTGACGAAGACAGTTATCACCTGACTCTGCAGTTCTTCGTTCTACAGAACTTTTTTTTTTTTTTTTTTTTTTTTTTTTTTTTTTTAGCATTTTTCAGATCATTGTTGAACTGTGTGCCCCAGTACTTTCCTGCTTCAGTCTCACCACTCCCATAGTGTTGTTTTCAGCTTCAGCAGGCAACTGCTTTCAGGGAGAAAGCTCTAAAAACCCACAAACGCAGTGGAGCATTTAGCAGATAAAGAGCCCACATCAACCTCAAGAGGTAACTGCGACCAGAAACTGAATGTTGGTTTCACATTCACCAGGTGAACAGAACCACAACTCTAAATAAATGCTCCTCTGTATCTGCTCGGTGTGTAAATACGCAACTGTTTGCTAACAAGTTCATCGTATCAACTTAAAAGATGATACAATGTCAGTGTCGAATTCAGCGCTTGTTTCCACTGCCCAAAAGTGGCCCAAAGATCAACGCACGTGTTCATGTATCGCATTTTAGGTGCCTGATGCCATCCAGAAGTGCCAGCGTGCAGGCATCACGGTGCGCATGGTGACGGGAGACAACATAAACACAGCCAGGGCCATAGCCATCAAGTGTGGTATCATCCACCCTGGAGAAGACTTCCTCTGCATTGACGGCAAAGAGTTCAACAGGAGGATCCGCAATGAGAAAGGAGAGGTACTGTAACTACTGTCAGAGTGAGCCAGAGAGCGAGAGAGGCTGAGAGAAGAGAATTTAGAATAAAAAAGAGGGAAAAAAAAAAACCTAAACTGCAACCACTTGTTCTCCATATTTCTGTGTGTGTGTGCATATGTGTGTGCGATTCGTGTGCATGTCCAGGTGGAGCAAGAGCGAATTGACAAGGTTTGGCCCAAACTCCGAGTTCTGGCCAGATCCTCCCCAACCGACAAACACACACTCGTCAAAGGTAAACCAGTTGAACTGTTTCATATTCTGATTTACTGATGAAATGAAACTCAAATTGTTTTGAGGTTGTTCATCATTACACTTACACGTCTTTTTACCAGGCATGAAATTTGACAAAGCTTTGTGAAAGCAGTGAATAACTGATACTATGATCAAGCCTGCTTTCCAATACATTCAAAGTTCACATGGAGTTATGTTGCCTCTCCTCATTTCTGAAGCTGTATTCAATGAACGTCCACCGCTGCATGTGTGTTTGACAGGAATTATTGACAGCACTATGGCAGATCAGAGGCAGGTGGTGGCTGTGACTGGAGACGGGACCAATGATGGACCTGCTCTAAAGAAAGCTGATGTTGGCTTCGCCATGGTAAGCAACCCCTCTTTTCAGTTTATTCTCTGTGTGTCTTTCTCTTTCTTGCTTGCCTTTGTGTGAGACGATGTCTGCAGATGTCTTCTTCACCTCTGCAGTATTTAGGGATCCTTCACAGGCACTCTGCCTCAGGCTATGTAGGTTACATGCTCCCCCTAGTGGATTTCTGAGCTTGCACAGTTTCCCTGCAGTAGATTACTCAGACTTTTCAGACAACAAACTGCTAAAATATAAAGAACAATAGACAAAATACTGATTCTGTTCTTAATTTAAATCCCAACTTTATATATATTTGCTATTTGGCTGTTGCTTTCTCTATTTCTGCTCCCCTTAATTAACTAATGAGGGTTTTCATGTGAGAAGTGTATCCCGTGTAGTCATAGCTGTTAGTTTATCAGTTATGGTGACAACTGCTTTTCACATTACCTCAGCCACTGCAGCATGTTTCCATATACCCCCGGGTAACTGCAGAAGTACCTAATTAAGCCTGATTCCTCGTTGGAAATCAGTGACGTAAGGTGTAAACTGGTAGTAGTTACTACTATGGAGCACAATGTTGACTGCATGCTCTCTGAATTCACCCTGCCAATCATCCTTTAACTCACAGAATATCAGGAAGGGTGTCCCTTGAATATGGAACCTCCTCTCATCAAGCCATCACCACACACTGTCTGCTTAATTAATCTGCATCATCATTATCCATCATCAGAACTGACTCCAGAGTCCACTTATGTCCAGTGGCTGCAGAGTTAATTTAGACAGATTTCTTTCATTTTTCTTTGTGTGGTATATTGAGGAATAATACACTCTGGTGCAATAGACAATCAGCAAATTTAGAATCATCATAGTTGTGTACTAGAACCCTGTTTCTTTCTGACTGCACCATGTCTGCACTCTTCCAGGGTATTGCCGGTACAGATGTGGCCAAGGAGGCATCAGACATCATTCTGACTGATGATAACTTCAGCAGCATCGTCAAGGCGGTAATGTGGGGCCGAAACGTTTACGACAGCATTTCCAAGTTCCTTCAGTTCCAGCTTACTGTCAACGTTGTGGCCGTCATAGTGGCTTTCACTGGCGCCTGCATCACACAGGTCAGAGGCGAATGTGTGTGGGGGTGTGTGAATATGTACCTTACATGAACTGTAGATGCTTAACAGCTTAACATTAACAGTTATGCAACATCACATTCCTATAAGTAAATACAGAGCTACTACAACAACAATAGTACAGTAAATCATGAAAACACATATTACCAAAATAAAGCATACATCTAACCGGTGGCGGCTTTAACTAATTTATGATATTTAACATAAAATAAATAAATAGATTTAGATATCTACTAAGATATTTTGAACATTGAAGATTGAAGATTGAAGATTTGAAGACCCTGGTAAAATCTTAAAAATAAAAGATAAACACAAGTAGAAGTAGCTCTTTTCAAGCTTGCTCTGAGTCACATTTTTTCAACAGTGTGGTCACAGTGAAAAGGCCAATGTGGCATTCTGATGTTGCCATTTCAACAAATCCCTCCCTGGTTCTGTTGTGCTCTCTGGAGTGGTGACCATTTTTTCCTCACAAGCTTTCTCCACAATTACCAGACAAGGGAAAGGAGAGATTCTTAAAACAAAGTAATTCCTGGAAAAATTGTTTGATCAATAGAAAAAATAAAATATCCATCTGTGCCGCTGAGGTAGTCGTGGCTTGTTGTGTTGAACATGTTCTGATTGAAACGGCCCGAAACAGTACAAGTGATACATATAAGACCATGTTTTCACAAATCAAAATTAACCATAAGCCCAAAGGATCATGTTTCACTTTCACTCCTTCCACAATAACGTCACCATTTTTGACATGACAGAGAGGATCAAAATGGAATATCCTGTTGAGTGGGTTATATTAGCAGAACTGCAGCATAATCTGTAATCCAAGACCATTAGAGTGCAATGCAAAACAAGCAAAACAATGGCTTATTTTAGATGATAATGCAGGTGGGTGAAAAATGTCCGTTGGGTAAAGTAGCTAAAGGAGTGGTTATTAGTTACTTTCTACTCCTGGTTGTGTTGAAGTTACTGATTCTTATTCCCTTGCATTTCCCCAGGACTCTCCCCTGAAGGCAGTGCAGATGTTGTGGGTAAACCTGATCATGGATACTTTTGCCTCCCTGGCCTTGGCAACAGAGCCTCCCACAGAGTCTCTGCTGAGGAGGAAGCCATATGGTCGCAACAAGCCTCTCATCTCCAGCACCATGACAAAGAACATCCTCGGACACGGAGTCTATCAGCTCGTTATCATCTTCACACTGCTCTTTGTTGGTACGGACTGTAATTTTGCTCTGTGGTACACCAGAGACATGGTGCGACATAACAAAGGTTCAAACAAATAAGTCTTTTTTATTTATTTTTTTTCCCCCCTGTAGGCGAACAAATCTTTGACATTGACAGCGGCCGTAACGCACCTCTCCACTCTCCTCCATCTGAGCACTATACCATCATCTTCAACACCTTCGTCATGATGCAGCTCTTTAACGAGATAAATGCTCGAAAAATCCACGGAGAGCGAAACGTGTTTGATGGTATCTTCAGGAACCCCATCTTCTGCTCTATTGTTTTTGGCACCTTTGCTGTGCAGGTAAGCTGATGCTAATTATTCAATTTTATGTTGAAACTATTGAACGATCATTTTTTCTTATGAATAAGTACATATTCTATGCTACATATTTTCATAGTGTTTGAGTCTGACTTGTGCTGTGCTTTGTGTAGATTGTGATTGTGCAGTTTGGGGGGAAGCCATTCAGCTGTCAACCTCTGGACCTGGAAAAGTGGATGTGGTGTGTTTTCCTCGGGCTGGGAGAGCTCGTCTGGGGGCAGGTAACATGCAAACTCATCTGTTTCTCTGTCTTTAGATTCTCCCGCTGTGCTTCTTTTCTTGCTTTCCTTCTAGTTTACTATGTTTTATTCTCCCTCTGTGCATCTCTACTGTAAGCCTGTCACCTTTCCTTCTCACCCAATGCTCTGTCTTCTCTGTGGGTTAGGTCATTGCCACCATACCCAATAGCAGGTTGCGCTTCCTGCGGAGGGCTGGCCAGCTAACTCAGAAAGATGAGTTACCAGAGGAGGATGTAAACGAAGAAAATGAGGAGATCGACCACGCAGAGAGGGAGCTGAGGAGAGGGCAGATACTGTGGTTCAGAGGACTCAACCGCATTCAGACTCAGGTGAGAACACGAAAAGGTTCAATCCCCGCGATTTGCTGTTTCATTTCAAAGAAAGATTTTGGTTTTGGTTTAAAAATGGAGGTGACACTTAAAAAGACCCTCATATCAATACTTTATGATAAAATGTATGATTTTGTTTGAGGAACAATGAACACCAACAACTTTAACTTTCACCTGTGATGTTTGCTTTTCTGTTTTACTGTCTCTCTTTGTCATATAATCAGTTTCCAGTAGGAAGTTTCACCACGACAGACATTACCTTACCCCCAAGAAGAAAATGCTAGACTATGCTATATGTTGTACATGTTAGTCAGTAACAGACATAAAGTAATTTTTTTTCAAGATGAATTATTTAGGTGCATGAAGATGCAGCTTTCTCTCGTTGGACTTGATGTGAACACCAGCGTGGACCTGCAGAAGATCGGCGGTCAAACCTCTGAGTGAAATACAGCTGGAAATAGTCAATGATATGTTTGTACTGTGACGAACTCTGCAGACCGCCATCACTGTGATATTCAAGACAGTTTTGCCTGTGTGTTGGATTTGGGTGTTCAATGATCTCATCTCACTGATGGTCCAGGGTGAAGCTATCCCATGACACGGTATTGTTGACCAGTATCCTACAGAAGCAGCCAAACAGGGTTAAGAGAGAATAGAAATTGTTTTGTTTTTTTTAGTATTAAAGGAAAACTACAATTTATTTCACCTTTTATTGACAGAGCTTCAGCCATCAGTTTGATCAGATGTGATAATATTATACCAACCAAGTTACTGGCTGAGATTTCGACACCACAGCTTATTCAGATTTATTTGGAAGAGAAGAAAAAACAAACTATGAAATTACATTAACACAAACTGCATGGTAAACATCCATCACAGGTTACAGGCCGACTTCCTGGTTCAACTTTGACTTACCACACTTGCCATAGTTGTGCACTTACAGTTCTCCTATAACCTGACACACCAGATGGTTTGTTACACAGAACCATCTGGGAAGGCTTCTTTGGAAACTGTTTGGAAAAGGGCAGGCGCTTTCAAAAAATACTTGGCAGCTGATTGGATGAACCATCTGTCTATCTCATTTATTTCTCATTTATTTATTTATGATTTAAAATCATTGAGGTTTCCCTCATTTGCATCGACGTGTAGAAATACACAGAGGACCATACTGGGTGAAAACATTTGCACACTGAGGTGAAGTGGTTTGAGATCATTGTCTCTGAAATGTCCGGGGGTAGAGAGCGTGTCGATCTTAATAGTGTGTTGTGGTAATTCAGTGTGTTTGGTGCACAAAAACTAAAAACTATCATTGTGTGTCACGGTTTAACTTCAATCAATGAGATTCTGCATGGTGGCACATTGGTGCCAATGTGCAGTAAGTGCAATCTTACTCAATTTTGCTTTTACTTACTAATTTTTCTATCTAATCACCTGTGCACTTGGATTTGGATTTTTTTGGCACTGTCACTACAAATTTCTCTGAAGACAATGATTTCACAAGAAGTAGAACGAATGGCAGGAACCACAAAAAAACTGTAATAAACTGTAGTTTTCCTTTAATTCCTGCAGCAATGTGATAGGAAATGCCACAAAACAATAGACTTTGAATGATGTAAATGGCTGCATCTGTATATTTGTATATTATAAAATCACTCATCAACTTGCCTGTCTTTGAAAGGGTCCAATCACCCAAATTACCAAAAAACAATTTTTCTCACCTACCTCAAGCGGTTTCTGGCCTTGAAGATGGTTTTGGTTGTATTTGTTTAAGTTTTGAGGTTTCTGTGTCTGGTATTTCTAAATCCATGTAGCCCATAAAATTGCAGTGAACTTCTTCTAACCAATACACTGTACACAATACACTGAAATTTACTCAATTGTATAAGGGTAGAGAGTTTTTTCTTTTTTCTTTCTTTCTTTTTTTCTTTTTTTGTAATTTGGGTGAACTGACCTTTTAAGTTGAATTCACCATTTCGCTGAGGGGATACTACACTCTGACCTTTAGCTGCCCCCCCCCCCATCGTGTCATGATTGAGAAACGCTGTACTCTGTTTACCACCAAAGTCACCCAGCCAGTCAACCTGTGTTGCCATTTGGTCTGTGTCACTCTGAGCAGCCATTTGTCCTCTCCTGTCCCGCTCTCCTCCCACAGATTGAAGTAGTCAACACCTTCAAGAGTGGCACCTCCTTTCAGGGGGCGGGGGCTCTGAGACGCCAATCATCCACCACCAGCCAGACCCAGGATGTAACCAATGTTTCTAGTCCTAGTCACGTGTCCTTGTCCAATGCCCTTTCCTCTCCTACAAGCACTACTGCTGCTACTGCTCCTCCCACTACTGGCCGTGAGTCAGAACTCTGTCAGTCTGCTTCTCTGCTCTCTTTGCTTCAGAGGTGCCACCCTGCCAAGAAGAAAACTTTAATCCACACATTTTCAGATGTATTCTTCTTAAAACTAATTACTGTGATGGTCTTCACTTGGGGTTGGCATCTCTGAAGATTTGTCTTTTTGTTCTTTCTTGCTATCTGCTTTTTTCATTTCCTCTCTTTCTTCTGTCTTTTTGCTGTTCATACTGGATTTCAAATTCATCTTGATATCTCCTCCCATGCTTGGGTGTACTGTCCTCTCATTGGTGAATGTGTGTTTGTTTCCCCAGAGTGCTAGGAGCGCAGGACTAAGGGTGATACCCACGGCGTGACATTTCAGGTTGTGAGTTTGTCTCCCTCTGCTCATCCCCCATCCGTCATCCCATCCCTCAATTCTCCCATTTTTATGTCTTGACGGACATTAATGTGAACTAATTTCAATCAACTCACCAAGGGACTGGGTAAACATTCAAGTATAAGTTGCATTGTTGTCTTATTTCATCTGTGAGTTTGCTTCAGATGAGGCATACCACGCTGAATTGACCTAAAGCAAAAATTTACAGGCTATTTTATGTATTCTGCTGCTGACACATCATCTGCAATGACTAAAAAACACAAGTGAAGCTACAGTATGTGGGGAAGTGACATCCTTTAAAGAACTCTACATTTGTCACCTTGCAAAGAAGTGTTCAACTAAAATCTACTCACAAGGAGACACTGTCTCTACTTAATGCTTTTATCCACCTCCATCTTCTCTTCTCTCTGTCTGTCTAACACACACACAGACACGCACACACACTTTAACACACTTTTCCTGTCTCGACTTAATTAATGAAAATCAATGCTTAGGGTGTGTTGGACAGGAATGGAGGGGACTGGAGAAACTCCACAAAGCAGTACTGTACCAATAATTCATCCCGTCTTGTCGCTCCATATTGTCAGTGTAGTTGACTGTCATGTTGCCATAGTTACGGACATACATAGATCCTCTGCAGCACCATGGACTTAAATTCAACCCCCCACCCTTTTCTGACACCCCATCAGTGTTACCTGTCAGACATCCTGTCACATGCACTCATCCAGGCAGGCTCCTCTTATTATTATTTTTTTTCTGTTTTGTCTCCTTCTACCCTACTTTGCCACAGTTAGAATATATACAGTACTCCCATAATTTTGAATTGTAATATCTTTGAGACTTTTTCTGCTCTGTTAACATATTATATTTTAATAATACACTGGGGATCATAACTTATTAATATTTAGTGGTTATGTACAATAATAGAAATGCAAAGTAGCAATAAATGAGTTGTACAGAATAATCGGGCCGAAATAATTTGTGATGTAAACAGGAACATTATCAATGCAACCACGATGACATGATATCCCTATTGGATCTCCTGTGTATACTCCAGAGTGCTGGTGATTCAGTTTCCTGTAAAAACATCAAATCAAATCTTTTTAAGCATCAGATGATTCCTGTGCATCCTGAACTTCAACATGTTGACGATACTGCACATGCAGACAGGATACAAAGATAACTGTTTAATCTCAGTTAAGATTCACATAGTTTGGGGCCTATACTTGAGTGTTTACTTAGATGTGCATGGAGTTGAGAACATGCTTTGACCGTCAGACCTCTGATAGTAAAATTATTATTTTCATTATTCACTATCACGTGTTCTGTGTCAGCAGTCTGTGTGCTGGTGTCCACTCCCTCACCATCCTGTTGTCTTGGTGCATGTAATTTGTGTTGACCTCTTGTTTACTTCCTGTATTCATAATATCTTAACCTGCTGTGTTAGCTTGTTGTCTAGATGCCACTTTTTTTTTTTTTTTTTTTTTTGAATGTGTTGTTTTGTTGTGAGTTTTACACTGCAATGCTCGTGTTGAACCAGCTTCCTCATGCAGACTTGACTCTCTCCATCGCCCTGTTTGGGACCATGCTTTACCCACCCTGTGCTATATTTGTGTGTTTGTGTGTCCCATTCAGAGTCTGTGTGGATATTGTACCAGACAGTGCTCTGGTACCTCCAGAAGTTTTTTAAACCACCTGATTGGATCTCTCAGATCTAACCTCCTTCCTTCTTACTGACCTCGTCCACCAGATTTCTTCAAACTTGCATGTGATATTTTCCTTTAATTTTTTCCGTGAGCATTCCATTTATTAACGTGGCTTGTTTCTAGGTATACAGCACATTGGACTAAAGCGTATACTTACAACGAGCGTTTGTGTTGCTTTGGTATTTGTTTTTCTTGAAATGTATGATTTTGTTGTATTTTTTTATGATTGTTTTCCTCACGGTTTTCCTTGCACGCTAAAATTGAGTGACTTGTGAAGCGTAGTTATCTTGTGAAAGCAGAACACAGACTGCAGTTGCCCTCTCTCTGGCTGCTCCTTCACCTTGTCCCCCTTCTCCACCTCTTTATCCTCAAATGAGAGGTTCCCTCCTTCCCTTTTGTCCCTTCTCTCCTCCACTTCCCTCTTCTCTCTCATCCCAAGGGTCCCTCCAACCCTTCCATTTCATCTCTGGCATCATCTCTCATTGTTTTTCTTCTCTTTCCTCCCTTTTTACGACAGATCCGCGTTGTGAATGCATTCCGTAGTTCCCTCTATGAAGGCCTGGAAAAACCAGACTCCAGAACATCCATCCACAACTTCATGACACACCCTGAGTTTAGGATAGAAGACTCCACGCCCAACATCCCCCTCATCGACGACACGGATGAAGATTCTGCTCGGAGGAGGAGGAAGTACTCCAGCCAGCCCTCGTCCCCCAACAAGAACAACAACGCCATCGACAGTGGCATTAATCTCACCATCGACACCAGTAAATCAGCCGCTTCCTCCAGCCCCGCCAGCCCTCTGCACAGCTTGGAGACCAGCCTCTAACCCTGATCCTAACCTCAGTTCTAACCTCTAACCTCCTTCCCTTGCAATCTGGGTGTGCCTCCTCCAATTCCCTCCAGACCTATAACTGCAACCTTATACCTTGTCAACCCCGAAAATTTCACCCAGTCCAGCTGAATTCTTATCCTCCAGCCTCCCCAATTTACCACCTACACAGGACAGGTCCTGTGGCAACATGTCCATCTTTGCCCCTTAACCTTGAGCTCCTAAAGCTCCACTTTCCAATCGACATGGAGAAAATCTAAAGTAATACTGCAAGGTGAAAAGAAAAACAAACTGACATACAATCAAAAAAGCGCAACAAAGCCACAAATCCTACACAGCCATCCTGCTTTTATGGTTGTATGTGTATGGTGGCGGCAGCGGTGGTGTGTATGACTATATGTGTGTTAGCATGTACTGTCTAAGCGTGCCGCTGAATGCACATATGTATAAACTGTGTCTTTAGTGGCACCAGGAGGAGGACAATAAGGAGAGACACTGCTGTGGAGTAAAAATTGCAAAACAGGACGGACTCTAAAACTCCCCTTACACTCCCTCTCCTCAACAATAACATTGTCAATACTGATGATAGTTTAAATTCAATTGAAAAACATTGTTATTATTCTGATTCTGATTCTGATTATTATTGTTATTATTGTTGCTCCTGCATGAATGTACATTACCCAAGTTTTATTTAAAAGGGTTTTAATTTTATTGAAGTTCTTTCGTTCTGATGGGCTAGGCCTCACGCTGAACTACTAAGTTAAAGACAGCTTCTCTGAGTTCCTGGCCTGCAAAGTTCCTTCCTCTGTGTGGCATGAACATGTACCCGACTGTAAAAATTTATTTCATCCATAAACGGAAACGTGTGACGAGGTGGTAGGGCTCAACTTGCACAGTAGTTTTGCACCTGTCAGAAAAGAGGAACACAAAGTAATGTTGATGATGATAGCATTTATGGGATATATTCTATAAATATAAATTCATATAAATATATTTAGAGAGAGTTTATCTTTGTTTGTTGGCATGTTGCCTTGTTCCTGCTTCAATGGCTCAAAATACTTTGACTTATTTATGTCTTAAAGAGAATGTAATTTGTTTACAACCTCGTAGAGATAAACTTCCTGGTTTCTAGAAAGAGGGAGGCGAAGCTGAAACTCAGAAGGTCCAGAGCTGTGTTGGTGTGTTATTACTGAAAAACCATTTGCTGGAATTTGCCTGCTATCTTGTCAAATATTGTAGATATTTTTAGAGGATGAACAAACAAAAAGAAACCAAAATATGGTGGGATACATAGTAAATGTGGAATCTTAGTATTACTCTATATGATTGTTGGGATCAATTTGGAGTGGCTTGCCTTTGGTTTTTCTAAACAGAGTCCTCCTTTTCGTGACAGAGGGGGAATATTTCATTCTTTTTTTTCTCTACTACTTCTCTTTTTTTTTTTATTGTGTTTTTTGTTTTTTTCTGTGCTTCAGCGCTGGCCTGAGCTCAGTGCTCAAGTCAAAGGCTGATGTCAGGACCTTAACAGTGAACTGTCTTCTAGATAAACCTTGCTTGTTCGAAGGACTTGATGTTTTAAAAATATGTGTGACCATCAAATGGCTGCAATCGAGTCATATTAGAAACTTACAAAGTTATATTTGGCTTATCTGTACCGCACGGAAATCAGACTTTTTGTTCTATTTTGTTAAAATTTGGAATATATTGTGCTGTTATTTTTTATTTAATTTTGATTTATTTTGGTTTAAAAGAGTTTCTTTTCCTCTAGCAGAGAGACACATGCAAAAGCTGTTGGCATTTTTAACATCTGAAAAAAATGGAAAAACTGACAAAAAAAAAAATACAACAAAATGGAATGTTGCTTTGACTCTTTTTCTATATATAAAAAAAATGATCCTTTTCTGCACTATCTGGTTATGAATGAAAACTTCTGTGGTGTAATTCTAGATGTGCTTTTGTGTGTTTTAACCAAGCTTGTCTTCCTGCCGTCACAGAATATACAGTACTCTAGCATCTCAACTGTACTCACTAGTTGTGAACTATTTATTGTGCTTTGACCAATCAGACATTACCAGAGAGACGTTACATACAGAAGGCACATTTACCCAGTCTTATTGCACTCAGAAGGACAAGGCCACTTAACTAGCCTGTACTATTGTTATTTCTATTACTAACCGAAGTCATTGGCAAGCATGACCTGATAGGCTCATTATGCAACTTGAGAAAATTGAGAATTTTCTACTTAAAAAAAAAAATCCTATATACTACTACAGTATGTACAATCATTTATCTGAACAGTTCTATCTTTTTCTTTTTTATATCCTCCTCCTCTGTCATTTCCCAGTCAATATGTCCATCTGGAGAGGGTGCACAAGCTTTACCAGTCAGCTCAGGCGTGTTGAAAACGTAACATGGACCATTTGAATATGAATCTGTCTTATTTGAGTTGAAAAAAAAACAGTCTGGATTCTGATATTCTGCTTAGAAGCTGTTGATTTATTTTGTTTATTTTCCAATGTTTTAACTTGACAATTTATTTGTTTATTTGTCTGTAAAAAATTAAAAACAATAAACAAAACAAAAAAACATTACAACAGCAACAACAGCATTTTCAATTAAAAAAAAAAAAAAGAAGACTTAAGCCAACATTCTCAAACCACTTTTACATCCAGGAGGACATTCAGCTTTAAGAGGATGCAAAGACATGGAGTTTAAAAATAATCTTTGTAAATACAGCAATGAGTCCTCTGAGGACAGAAACTCCATGCGGACTAGTGTGAAAACAGGAACTCTTCCTGACTACGTCTACCATCATGTACCACAACGAGTCATACTGCCGACACAGCTGTTTGGCTGTATGTAATCAATCACTGCTCCTGTCAGAAACACTTCAAAACATCGTGGTTACATCCAAATGATAACACGTGTTGTAACAACCAATAATTATGTTGATGATGACACCGATGATGATGGCGATGATGATGCTGATGATAATGATAATGATGATATCAATGATACTTCTTGCAATATACTCTCACCTGCCTCGATGTACTGTATTTAGCAGCATGCAGTTTGTGGAACAAAGAAAAAGAGAAATGCCAACAGATAACTTTTTGGCATTCCATTTATGGGTAAGTGATTTAAGTGTTCATCTTGTTTTTATGATATTTTTTTTTATCTATACAATAATTGTAAATAAAGAACTCAATGTCTTTGTTCATTTAATACTATGCAAAAAGTCATGCTTTTCTGATTGTTACCCACCCTTAATCCTGAGTGTGTTGCTGGAATGTTTATGGTCTCAAAAGTCAGTAAAAACAATGTGATGTAAATTATTTTCTAGCTTGAGGAAAAAGTTAAATGACGATGAAAATTATTATTATGATACCATGAGGCGGATGATAATAATAATGGTGGTGACAGTGATGATGATGATACTGATGATGATGATGCTGATGATAATGATGATGATGATGATGAACTGTGACTCTTGCTGCTTGACTGTCCCATTTACCACACTCCTGACAGGAGCGCAAGTGAAAAACATAATAAAAACAAAAAAATGAAAAATCACTAAATAAATCTCCCAGAGCAGCATGACCCAGCATGGTGTGTCCTGGCCCCGTGTGACATGTCCTGTTCTGATTCGTTGTGCTTCACCAACCACTTTGACTTGGATTGTTTTTCCATTTTCACTGATTTGTTTCATAAGTTCCTGCTTATAGGACATGTTTTTGGGTTTCACTTTAATTATGAAAAGCTGCCGGCCAAGGGTTTTAAACTGATGACAGTAATTGCAACATCCCGGTTCAAGGCTGGTTCTCCCCCCTTTTCTCTCTAGTCTCGAATGCAGACATAAAAAGGCTTAAAAAGGAGGAAGTAATGTTCATTTGCATTGAATTCCAGCTGCCTCTGTAAGGCTGTAGGCACAGTGGTGCTTTGAGGCTAGTGCTAACATGCTGATGTTTAGCACTGTTGCTGATGTGTAATGTTTGCCCTGTTCATAAGCTTAGTTTAGCATATTAGCATGCTAACATTTGCTAATCACAAAGTACAGCTGAGGCAGATGGGAATGTCATTCGTTTAGCAGGTTATGAAGATGATGGCACAGGTGGAAAAGTTAAGGGATCACCAAAGTAATTACAGTTCAGCTGAGGGGGACATTAATTTCTTTTAACTAACTTTCAGGAAAATCCATCCAATATTATTTAATGCATTTCATTCAAAACCAAAAATGTCAACCTCAAGGTGGCGCTAGGGAAAAAGTCAGAAGATCAACAGTCATTAGGATCCATCACCTGGTGACCATGAATGTACAAAATTTCACAGAAATACTTGAGATATTTTTATATTTCTGCTCGAAATAAGCAGATTTGAAAAACAAATCTCCGATTATTTCATTTTAAAAAAAAAGTTTTTCTGAGAGCAGCTTCCTTTTCAAAGAATGGCCTTTTCACATTCTCCCAGTTGCATGCCTAGAAGCAGCCCAGCACAACACCAGTTTGATCTGTGGCTGCTCCACTGGAGCAGTTGCGGATGAAAAGCTTTGCCCAAGGGCATCTTAGCCCTGGTAATGCGGGAGGGGCAAGTATTTGTGTTTCTGATTTATTCACACAGTTCTTCCATTAGCATGCTGCACATCTCACTATACAGTAGTGATTATATTGAAAGTGGCAGACCAGTACAGTCCTAAAGCTGATACATACTATACTATGTTTGTCCTACACTAAATGCTGTGAGCTTTCCTGAGATTTTTAAGAGCTGCAGTTTGGTCAAACACATCAACATGCCAAATATGTTTCCATGACTTAACATTGCTGATGCTTGCAGTGTGCTAAAGTAGCTTTGTACAGGACTGATCCCATCCAGTTACGATGGGAAGAGGGAGACGGTGTATTAAAAACATCATAAAATTGCAGCGACTTAATCTTCTTTTCAGTACCAGTATTATACTGGTATGATTTAGACCCCATGTACAGAATCATTTAAAAGAAAAGCTCTGCACACAAGATGACTGTATGTTCCAAAAATGATGACAAGCTCAAACTGATGGATGGAAATGCTGCCACACTGGTGCTGAATATCAGTGCAGTTGTTTTCTTTTTGTTAATCAGTCACTCCTCCTACAGTAGTGACTGGTTTAGTCAGTTTGACATAATTATGGTGTGGGTGTTAGAAGGGGCTTGTTATATAACAGAAAGGCCATAGAAGAAGTTTTATCTAAATGTCTAAGTCCACTGGAGGGCAGTATTTCACTAGAGATAACTCAATACACCATTGTGTTCTTGTTCAGCCATGTGAAGATCCCTGAAAAGTGTCTCTTCAGCATCAGTGTTCTTTTATTATAAAACAAAGGTCATCATGATTCAGTCTCATCATTCTGAAGTGCAAAGCACTCAGACACTAACATTCATGTCATTGGGGCTCCCCGGTGACTCACCTGGTAAAGCGCGAATCACTTAGGCTCAGTCCTTACCGCAGCTGTTATGAGTTCGAGTCTGCCCCATTGCCCTTTGCTGCATGTCATCCCCCCTCTCTCCCCAACTTTCCTGTCACTCTCTGTCACTGTCCTATCAGAATAAAGGCAAAAAACTGCCCTAAAGATCCATGTGAGTTGCCAAAGAATAGCCAATAGGAAACACTGTCATCTTATTTGTCTTTTTCTTAAATTAAACTTGTTTTCAGTCTCCAGGACTTGTTTAGGTTGAACATCAGTGTTATTCAAGACAAAAAATGTCAAGCTTTGTTCCACATGAGACATGATCATTTTGGTATGAGATAGCAGGAACCTGTCCTTATTTACTTACTTTACCACCTGATGAATGCAAGCCCAATATTGACTCTCCATTCATCTCTGTTCAGGTTTCCACCAACCCCTGAGGCAAATATCTGGCTCTTTAAGTGATAAAATCTCCACTGTGTTCATCAGCTAGTTGCTAACTGCTGCAGGGAACTGGACAGTGATGTGATGTACTGTAACTCTGTGCGCTCACGCACAAGCTTTAAATTCAGATAGATAAAGTCTGTTTAGCTTTTACATTATGTGAATTAGACATTCTGAGATGCTGTTCTGCTCAGTTATTTAAGTAACCGTAGCCTGTCTGTCAACTCCAAACAGTCTGCCCATTCTCCTCTGAGTGCCTGAGTTATTGCTCAGTTATGATTTGTCACACAAATTGCTTGTTAGCATGCTAACACTGGAGATATATCTGGGCTTAAGTAGTGAATTGACCAACTGACATTGCCATTTCAAGAGCCACAAGCTATCGCATGGCTAAAAAGCCTCCTTTTTTGTTCACTCTTGTGCTGGTCGCATCAGTACATGTTGAACAAAGGTGTAATGATTGTTATGGTGTATTTAGTCTCTGTCAGGTTTTGATCATGATACTTGCTTCCAGTTGCAAGCTTTGCCTGACCAAATAAAGGACTATTTGAAGGGTTGTGTCTACCAAGTTACAACAAACAAACAAACAAACAAACAAACAAACAAACAAACAAACAAACAAACAAACATATTTGTTCACTCATCCCTAGTGGTATCTCTGCATTTCCATCCAAGAATCATCATCAGCATGTCTGGTTACTCAGGCTAATCTGCAGAACATGGTGTGAGCAGTTTTCACTGGCACTGAAACAGTCCCTATGAAAGTTGTTGACACAATGTTCAGTGAGTCATCTGGAGTGACAAGAGATTTTGGGATGTTCTTGTTGAATTTTTCAGTGCTGAGAGGAGGTAGGAATCTTAGACATATCTCAAAACCTGGGCACTGAAAACAAAGTAATCTACATGGCTCCGCTAAACATGAGGAAATATGCTTTTGCTAATGCTTTATTTTATAGTAGTAGTAGTATTAATTACTACCAATAGTAGTAACTATAGGGAAAATAGGAACCTATTTGAAAGAAAAATCATTTTAATTAATTAATCTTCTTAAAAACTTCCTTCTTGCATGTGTTGAACTATATATTTTTCTATAAACAATGTCTTGTGAGTTCAGCTGATTGATGTCCTAACAACAGTGAATTCATAAGACGTGTACTATGAAAACTATCTCCACTTCCCAAAAATTAGAAACAAATGACACAGTTCCTTTCTAGAAACTGAGAAAACTATTTGCAGACCCAAAAAAATAAATCCCTGCCATTTTTTTAATTTATTTTTGTCATTCTGGAGAGCTGACTGTTTAAACTAGTTATGTAAGATGTGTAGAATCAGACACTTACCCACAGTATATAAAAACATCATTAAATCAGATGTTACTGCTTCAGGTCTAGGCATGTAATAGAAATACAGTCTCAAACATTCGGTGTGAGTGTTACAACAGGAGAATTTCCACAGTTGGATGGGCAAATCCAGAGATGTCACTACTTTAGCATTAACCCTGTGTTAGCCTTAGCATTAGTCTGGTAGTGTGTGTGATAGCATCAGCATGCGTGGCTGTGCCTTCTGGGATGGCACAGTCTGTGAATATAGAGTGGGCTCCCACAGCTCGGAAGATTAGCGCCCAAGTCCATTCAAGTCCATGTGCAAGGGCCGATTTCCAGGAAGAATAGCCCTTTATTGGGCCCCAAGTTGAATCCTGCTGCTTCCCTTTGGCCCAATAGAAGGCTGCAGTAACTGACAGTCCTTTACAATCAGCCAACACTGGTGGAGGTTTTGGGGCTCTCATTCTTTTTTTTTCCTCACTCTTTTTCTCCAAAAGGATTGATTTTGAAATTACTCTTTCTCTGCCCAGTCTGTATATGGGTTGGTATATTTGTGTGCATTCGTCCGTATATCTGGGTTTGTGTGTCTGCACGCATATACACACTCATACAAAGACACTCACACACGTGCACATTTGAATGCCAGTCTTGGCAATTGTCTTAATGGGATAAGGGGAGACTATGGTTCCTGTTGGAGGGATGGGACTGTGGGAATGACATGGGAAAACACACACACGTTGCTTTCATGGCACTAACAGCTGAGTTGTCGGTTGATTCAAAGCAAAGGTGATATGTGGTGACTTGTTATCTCCCAAATACACCTCAGGGCTGTAAATACTCTGCACACTGGTCAAAAAAGATATGACATATCTTTAGGCAGGATTGAAACTTTTTTGCAAAACAAAACAGAACCATAATCAACAATAAAAAGAAAAACAAGAATAAGAAGTGGTAGTGACTCATGTGCTCAGTGTTGTAGCGTATTCACAGTTGTGAACTGTTATATCCTTTAGTTGACGTTGATCATTTAACACAGTGCAAATGTAAGGGTCATTTAAGGAGACTGAAAGAAGGCACACTATAGATTACTGAAGGAGGAGAGGGGGCAGTGCTGCAATAAAGAATTCTGACCAGTAGGGGTCATCTGTGGCCTTCATGCTAAGAAACCTGCTATTTCAATTGTTCCCAACCTTTTTGGCATGTGACCCTTCGAACAAATCAATATCTACTTGCAACCCATTTTGCACACAAGTTTTGACCAATTCTGCCAATGACTGATTTTTTTAATTTGAAATAGTTTTAGAAGCTGTAAGCGAGGGAACTGTCCAGTATTTCACAATAGAAACAAATTAGAGGAAAGATAATCTTCTATAAGATAATAAATAATAATCTTATAACTTTAAACTAATCTTATGTAACAGAAATGTAGATTCTTCTTTCTTAAACCTTTGATGATCTTGTGACCCCAGTCAGATTTATGTTGGGACCCTTTGGGAAGCCCCAGCCCCTAGGTTGGGAACCACTGACTTATCCGTTTTCATCAACTCACTCAAATCATATCTTAAGGAGACAATAGTGACAAAGTCATTAAAAAAATATATTGGAATTGCATCACAGGTGTCCTTTTTAGGTTTTCTGTTGGACCACAAAGAAAAAAAACTACCAACAATGCTAATGCTTTCTGTCATTAAAACCACTCCTGTCTTTAGCTATTTCCCATCATGCTGTATGAAAACAATGTTCAGTGGAGATGCAGTTATCTTGGAGCATAATTCTTGACTTCTGAAATGGGCTAACAGTTTGACGAAAAACGTCTTATCAAAAGGTCTACTTACTTGGCTTTTCCAACGCTTTCAGCTTTCAGTGGATGGAAGTGGTTGTTCGTCAAAGAGATTAGTATTAGTTTAGAGGTTTAGATGTAGAATAGCATGTACTGATGTAATTACTGGCTGAATTATGCTCAGAGTCTTTCTTTTAATAAATAATATGTTACATTTATGAACTGCAGCGGTGTCGTCAGGAGGCAGTTGAGATGGATGATTGATTTAAACAGCTGTGGTATGAAAAATATCTTCAGAGAGTTTCTTTTCTTAACTATTGGTGATAAAGCTCTGAGGGCCAAATTTGTCGCCCTGAACTATCTGACATATGATGCATACACAAAGTTATACACACACACACGCACACACACACACACACACACACACACACACACACACACACACACACACACACAGTCGCATTCAATTCTCTTGTGACAGCAGATGGACAGGTCTGTGATTACCGTCCCACCTCTAAACCTCACAGGTATAATAGCCCCATTCCCCCGCTCATTGTGTCGATACTGAGATGTCAGCCAGCGATAAGTGAAATTACAAATTCAGAGGAAGATGTGGGGGTGTCATATTTCCCAGAGAGATCAACATTTCATTTTGCGGTAAGGATGATCTGAAGAGGGGGAGGAGGATGGATCACCCACAGAGAGAGCGAGAGAGAGAGTAAGAGAAAGAGAGAGAGACCACCACCAGCCATTATTTGTATGATATCTCCAGTTTGTCTTCATTACCCATGGTCCATTGCACTCCAGGATGTACTAATAGCTCATGCATCAAAAGGTTGTCTGGCAGGTAAGTATGGTGACAGATTGAACTAAGAATAGCTAAATGTATAATTGCAAATCAGTTTTAATATTATCAGTCTCCCATGAGTAATCTACAGGGTGAAGGGCTTGAATGAAATTATTAACTTGGTGCTCATCTAGCCAGTGACTGTGTGATTGAAAATGACAGTTATCAATACTGATACTTTGGTCTACCTTTGGCATTTCTGTGATAAAATGTACTCAGGACTTTGACACATTTAGGCTGTAACACTGGTGATTTTGCCAGCAAGTACTCCAAACTATGTTGATGTTGTTTGTCATCATCGCTTTCCAAAATGACCCATTTAACATTTTTTGAATGTCATTAGATTTGCAGGTATCCAGTCATAAATCCTGCAGTTTTATCAGCATTTTCCAGTCCAAGCTCTTTAATGTCAAAACTAAACAAACTGCATATCTCCTTCTTTAAACAAAATACTAACATCAACAGGCTTTTTTGCTTCTATTTCTATCACTTCTTTTCTTCTGTTGAAGTTAGCATGCCAACCAGCTAACCCTAGCCCAGTTAGCCGGTCTTGTCACAGATACAGAGTCACTGTAGCGTCCAATCTGCCCTGAAGATGTAGTGCTGCTCAGCGCATGTATTATGATCTTTTGTATTGTAAACACAACAATGGCTGAAGCTCATGGCAAGACTGGTAAGCGAACAGCTATTAATGCTAACTTTAGGTATGTAGCAATAGCTAAATTTTCAAATAGGTACTTTAACACTTGATGACAACTTTATGACAAGATACCTTAAAATAATGGAGAGACATTTGTTTTAGACAAAAAAAGCATTGACCATGACATTGATGTTTTGACCTATCAATCACCATGGTAACTAATAACATTAATAATGGCTGCATTCAGTTTACAGTGTGTGTTAATGCCAGGGCTCTGGCATAGACATTTTTCTTTTTTTTTTTTTCCAACATTTAATTTGTAATATGGTGTTAGGTTGGACCCGTTGACCTAGATTAGTTAGAACTTTTGTTTATTAGCAGTAACCCTGATAATAACACAAGTACTGGAAACTTAATGTGATTTTCTTAATAGTGTCCATGTTGTTTCCACATTCCGACTTAAAAGCACACAAACACACCAAAGTTGGAGGAACGACTTCCCAGTGGTCCAAATGGACCATCTGAGGAGCATGTGAATGCAGCATAATACTTAGATAGCAAACTAAAATGGCAAATGTTAACAAGCTGCAAAAAAGTCATGCAATCAGTCACTGTCATTATGATACTGTCACTATAACTATGGTAGTTGAGTGTAAATCAAATGGATCATTATTTCTTGCTTGTTTCTTGTTTGTTGTTTTGTGGTACTTGAGTTTGCTTAATGCCCTGCACACCCCCTCAAATGTTAGCACTTATTTTGCCTGATTCAACATCTTCTCAGGAGTGTGTGGGCCTTTACAGATGGTATGTGATTGACAATCCCCCCACTCTCCTCTTCACTTTGTTGCACGTGACAGGGTGGCACAAATAACACCTGTATCATAGTTAGTGGTACATAAAGTAGAATGACCTCACATAATTCCCATCATATCTCCACCCAGTTTCAATCTGAGTTGCGAGGTTGTGAAAACACTGCAATTTACAGAGCTTTTATTTTCAAATGTGCAGCTTCTACACAGTACATCGAAATGTTTACCCCCTCTACCACAGATATTCAGACAGATACTTTGTCAACAACTCAACAGAGCAATGGGACAAACAGGTGAAGTTTACTGACTCAAACACAATGAGCAAATGAGGATCTCCCTCTGTAACACTTGCTGCTCATGTTTTTGCATTTATCAGTGACTTTGCACTGTCTGAGTGTCAAGTTCTCTGGGAAATGAGGTAATTATATGAAAAAATGTTAGACAATGCCAAAAACCTTTGCAGGAGACCCATTTTGCAGCAGAAAAATGGATTTCAAACTGTATTTATTAAACAAAACCAAATGATTTCCACTTATCATATCACATAAATAGTGATAACAGGGTTATGTTATGCAGAGAAGAGATTAGCCTTGTAGAGTGTTGCATGTGCAGTGTTGAATGTGTGCACTTACATGAGCACTAGTCTCTGATAATATTAATATTCAGCATACCGATATCAGCCCTCTCAGCTCTATTGGCATGTGCCCGGGGCTGTTGCTGGCAGGTCTCACTCACTACTGGGTGGCCTGGTTGGTAGCTACTCAATGCTCCTCTCTTTGCCAAGCAGAGAAAGCTATTGGACTCTCCAAGGAAAGCAGTAAGGTTGGGTCAGAGAGTGTGTGTGTACTGGTATGTGTGTCTGTATATATGCATGCCCACGCGTATGTTTGTGACTCAAGCTAAATTGTGACACTCTCATTGTTTTATACTGCTATCTGATACTGTCACGCTATTGTTGTGAATGTAAATATTACCTTTTGTTGGACACCAGACTAATTGTTGCATGGGGATGAAAGAAATGCTGAATTCAAGTGGAGTGAATAGATGCAGTGGATTGGCTGCAGCTAGTTTGTTGAACCTGAGTTTGGGATCTGTTGCGCTGGGCTCTTTGTCTTGCATTTCCCCTAGCTTCTTTTCTCTTCACTTTCCCTTGCAGTTGCTTTTTGTTGGTAGTGAAAATTGTGCATCAATGCAGTCTAAAGCTTTCTCAGTGAAGTGACCCGTGTTTAAATGTTCTGGGGGCGTCGTGTTGAATTGCTCAAACAAATTGCTGTTGATATGAAGATGTGGGGTGGTGTCTCTATTGAACCGGAGGTTTATACACTTGGCGACGCATTAGCATTGCAGGGGACTGAATGGTAGATCTGGCTGAAGTTATGACTTTGTCTTTTGTAAGTTACTTTGGGTCCTTGTTTTGAGTGGGCTCAGTTCCAAACATACCAAACATATCAAATGCAGATTTTCAAAGGGATGCACTTCCATTCAAAAATCATTCTATAGAATGAAGCTTAACAAATGCTTCCTTAAATTTTTCCTTTCACAGTTCCAACTCAATCAGCTGACTTAGGCTGTTATCCCTAATCCAGTCTATCAACATCCATAAGACAATCATCTTGTGTGAAAAATCTGTTTCATTTTATGCTCTAGTCAGCGGTCACTTGGATACTTGAGTGAGACAAACCAACCCTCCAGCTTCAATTGGGTCCATCCAATGAGCTCAACAGCCCCAGCTCTGAATTGCATCCATCTAGATCAGCTAGACTTGTGCCTGAGTGTAATGCTTGCTTTGTTCTAAATTCTGAATCTATTTTAAAAAACTATTTGTAACACAAAACCTCAACCCCTAAGAGTCCAGATCAACATACAATCCCTCTTCAAAATCAAGCATAATATGCTAAGAAGCTGCGTGGAAAAAATGGAATGACTTAAGTACAAAAATAACCATTTTATATTTCCCTACTATACTGTGACGTTTTTAGGACTTTTTATGCCTTACTATACTATGACTTTTTATGCTTTACTATAATATGAAGTTTTTATGACTTGTTATGCCTTACTATATTATGTCATTTTTATGACTTTTTATGCCTTACTATACTATGACTTCTATGTCGTTTTTATGACTTTTAATGCCTTACCATACTAACTTTTTATACTTTACTATACTGTGACTTTTTTATGACTTTTTATGCCTTATTATACTATGATGTTTTTATGACTTTTTATGCCTTACTATACTATGACTTCTATGTCGTTTTTATGACTTTTAATGCCTTACCATACTAACTTTTTATACTTTACTATACTGTGACTTTTTTATGACTTTTTATGCCTTATTATACTATGATGTTTTTATGACTTTTTATGCCTTACTATACTATGACTTCTATGTCGTTTTTATGACTTTTAATGCCTTACCATACTAACTTTTTATACTTTACTATACTGTGACTTTTTTATGACTTTTTATGCCTTATTATACTATGATGTTTTTATGACTTTTTATGCCTTACTATACTATGACTTCTATGTCGTTTTTATGACTTTTAATGCCTTACCATACTAACTTTTTATACTTTACTATACTGTGACTTTTTTATGACTTTTTATGCCTTATTATACTATGATGTTTTTATGACTTTTTATGCCTTACTATACTATGACTTCTATGTCGTTTTTATGACTTTTAATGCCTTACCATACTAACTTTTTATACTTTACTATACTGTGACTTTTTTATGACTTTTTATGCCTTATTATACTATGATGTTTTTATGACTTTTTATGCCTTACTATACTATGACTTTTTATGCCTTACTATACTATGACTTTTTATGCCTTACTATACTATGACTTTTTATGCCTTACTATACTATGACTTTTTATGCCTTACTATACTATGTCGTTTTTTTTTACTTTTTATGCCTTACTATACTAGATCGTTTATATGGCTTTTTATGGCTTACTATACTATGTCGTTTTTTCTTACTTTTTATGCCTTAATATACTATGTTGATTTTTTGACTTTTTATGCCGTACTATACTATGTCATTTTTATGACTTTTTATGCCTTACTATACTATGTCGTTTTTATGCCTTACTATACTATGTCGTTTTTATGCCTTACTATACTATGTCGTTTTTATGCCTTACTATACTATGTCGTTTTTATGCCTTACTATACTATGTCGTTTTTATGCCTTACTATACTATGTCGTTTTTATGCCTTACTATACTATGTCGTTTTTATGCCTTACTATACTATGTCGTTTTTATGCCTTACTATACTATGTCGTTTTTATGACTTTTTATGCCTTAATATACTATGTCGTTTTTTGACTTTTTATGCCTTACTATACTATGACTTTTCATGCCTTACCATACTATGTCATTATTATTTTTTTATGCCTTAATATACTATGTCGTTTTTTGACTTTTTATGCCTTACTATACTATGTCGTTTTTATGACTTTTTATGCCTTACTATACTATGTCGTTTTTATGACTTTTTATGCCTTACTATACTATGTCGTTTTTATGACTTTTTATGCCTTACTATACTATGTCGTTTTTATGACTTTTTATGCCTTACTATACTATGTCGTTTTTATGACTTTTTATGCCTTACTATACTATGTCGTTTTTATGACTTTTTATGCCTTACTATACTATGTCGTTTTTATGACTTTTTATGCCTTACTATACTATGTCGTTTTTATGACTTTTTATGCCTTACTATACTATGTCGTTTTTATGACTTTTTATGCCTTACTATACTATGTCGTTTTTATGACTTTTTATGCCTTACTATACTATGTCGTTTTTATGACTTTTTATGCCTTACTATACTATGTCGTTTTTATGACTTTTTATGCCTTACTATACTATGTCGTTTTTATGACTTTTTATGCCTTACTATACTATGTCGTTTTTATGACTTTTTATGCCTTACTATACTATGTCGTTTTTATGACTTTTTATGCCTTACTATACTATGTCGTTTTTATGACTTTTTATGCCTTACTATACTATGTCGTTTTTATGACTTTTTATGCCTTACTATACTATGTCGTTTTTATGACTTTTTATGCCTTACTATACTATGTCGTTTTTATGACTTTTTATGCCTTACTATACTATGTCGTTTTTATGACTTTTTATGCCTTACTATACTATGTCGTTTTTATGACTTTTTATGCCTTACTATACTATGTCGTTTTTATGACTTTTTATGCCTTACTATACTATGTCGTTTTTATGACTTTTTATGCCTTACTATACTATGACTTTTTATGCCTTGCTATACTATGTCATTTTTATGACTTTTTATGCCTTACAATACTAACTATTTATACCTTACTATACTATGACCTTTTTTATGACTTTTTATGCCTTATTATACTATGATGTTTTTTTGACTTTTTATGCCTCACTATACTATGTCATTTTTATGACTTTTTATGCCTTACTATACTATGGCTTTTTATGCCTTACTATACTATGTCGTTTTTTTTTACTTTTTATGCCTTACTATACTAGATCGTTTATATGGCTTTTTATGGCTTACTATACTATGTCGTTTTTTCTTACTTTTTATGCCTTAATATACTATGTTGATTTTTTGACTTTTTATGCCGTACTATACTATGTCATTTTTATGACTTTTTATGCCTTACTATACTATGTAATTTTTATGACTTTTTATGCCTTACTATACTATGACTTTTTATGCCTTACTATACTATGACTTTTTATGCCTTGCTGTACTATTTCGTTTTTAATACTTTTCATGCCTTACTATACTATGTCGTTTTTTTGACTTTTTATGCCTTACTATACTATGTCGTTTTTATGACTTTTCATGCCTTACTATACTATGTCGTTTTTATGACTTTTCATGCCTTACTATACTATGTCGTTTTTATGACTTTTCATGCCTTACTATACTATGTCGTTTTTATGACTTTTCATGCCTTACTATACTATGTCGTTTTTATGACTTTTCATGCCTTACTATACTATGTCGTTTTTATGACTTTTCATGCCTTACTATACTATGTCGTTTTTATGACTTTTCATGCCTTACTATACTATGTCGTTTTTATGACTTTTCATGCCTTACTATACTATGTCGTTTTTATGACTTTTCATGCCTTACTATACTATGTCGTTTTTATGACTTTTCATGCCTTACTATACTATGTCGTTTTTATGACTTTTCATGCCTTACTATACTATGTCGTTTTTATGACTTTTCATGCCTTACTATACTATGTCGTTTTTATGACTTTTCATGCCTTACTATACTATGTCGTTTTTATGACTTTTCATGCCTTACTATACTATGTCGTTTTTATGACTTTTCATGCCTTACTATACTATGTCGTTTTTATGACTTTTCATGCCTTACTATACTATGTCGTTTTTATGACTTTTCATGCCTTACTATACTATGTCGTTTTTATGACTTTTCATGCCTTACTATACTATGTCGTTTTTATGACTTTTCATGCCTTACTATACTATGTCGTTTTTATGACTTTTCATGCCTTACTATACTATGTCGTTTTTATGACTTTTCATGCCTTACTATACTATGTCGTTTTTATGACTTTTCATGCCTTACTATACTATGTCGTTTTTATGACTTTTCATGCCTTACTATACTATGTCGTTTTTATGACTTTTCATGCCTTACTATACTATGTCGTTTTTATGACTTTTCATGCCTTACTATACTATGTCGTTTTTATGACTTTTCATGCCTTACTATACTATGTCGTTTTTATGACTTTTCATGCCTTACTATACTATGTCGTTTTTATGACTTTTCATGCCTTACTATACTATGTCGTTTTTATGACTTTTCATGCCTTACTATACTATGTCGTTTTTATGACTTTTCATGCCTTACTATACTATGTCGTTTTTATGACTTTTCATGCCTTACTATACTATGTCGTTTTTATGACTTTTCATGCCTTACTATACTATGTCGTTTTTATGACTTTTCATGCCTTACTATACTATGTCGTTTTTATGACTTTTCATGCCTTACTATACTATGTCGTTTTTATGACTTTTCATGCCTTACTATACTATGTCGTTTTTATGACTTTTCATGCCTTACTATACTATGTCGTTTTTATGACTTTTCATGCCTTACTATACTATGTCGTTTTTATGACTTTTCATGCCTTACTATACTATGTCGTTTTTATGACTTTTCATGCCTTACTATACTATGTCGTTTTTATGACTTTTCATGCCTTACTATACTATGTCGTTTTTATGACTTTTCATGCCTTACTATACTATGTCGTTTTTATGACTTTTCATGCCTTACTATACTATGTCGTTTTTATGACTTTTCATGCCTTACTATACTATGTCGTTTTTATGACTTTTCATGCCTTACTATACTATGTCGTTTTTATGACTTTTCATGCCTTACTATACTATGTCGTTTTTATGACTTTTCATGCCTTACTATACTATGTCGTTTTTATGACTTTTCATGCCTTACTATACTATGTCGTTTTTATGACTTTTCATGCCTTACTATACTATGTCGTTTTTATGACTTTTCATGCCTTACTATACTATGTCGTTTTTATGACTTTTCATGCCTTACTATACTATGTCGTTTTTATGACTTTTCATGCCTTACTATACTATGTCGTTTTTATGACTTTTCATGCCTTACTATACTATGTCGTTTTTATGACTTTTCATGCCTTACTATACTATGTCGTTTTTATGACTTTTCATGCCTTACTATACTATGTCGTTTTTATGACTTTTCATGCCTTACTATACTATGTCGTTTTTATGACTTTTCATGCCTTACTATACTATGTCGTTTTTATGACTTTTCATGCCTTACTATACTATGTCGTTTTTATGACTTTTCATGCCTTACTATACTATGTCGTTTTTATGACTTTTCATGCCTTACTATACTATGTCGTTTTTATGACTTTTCATGCCTTACTATACTATGTCGTTTTTATGACTTTTCATGCCTTACTATACTATGACTTTTTATGCCATACTATACTATGACTTTTTTGTGACTTTTTATGACTTTACTTACTATGACTTTTTATGCCTTAGTATACCATGTCGTTTTCTTGACTTTTCATGCCTTACTATACCATGTCGTTTTCTTGACTTTTCATGCCTTACTATACTATGACGTTTTATGCTTTGCTCTACTATGTCGTTTTTTTGACTTTTTGTGCCTTACTATACTATGTCGTTTTTTTGACTTTTTATGCCTCATCATGCTATGTCGTTTTCATGCCTTACTATACTATGACTTTTTATGCCTTAACATACTATGTCGTTTTATGACTTTTTATGCCTTACTATACTATGTCGTTTTTATGACCTTTTATGCCTTACTATACTATGTCGTTTTTTTGACTTTTTATGCCTTACTATACTATGTCGTTTTTATGACTTTTCATGCCTTACTATACTATGACTTTTTATGCCTGACTATACTATGTCGTTTTTTTGACTTTTTATGCCTCACCATGCTATGTTGTTTTTATGCCTTACTATACTATGACTTTTTATGACTTTTTATGCCTTACCATACTTTGACTTTTTATGCCTTATTATACTATGTTGTTTTTATGACTTTTTATGCCTTACTATACTATGTCGTTTTTATAACTTTTATTCCTTACTATACTATGTCGTATATATACCTTATTATACTATGTCGTTTTTACAACTTTTTATGCCTTCTTATAGAATGACTTTTCAAACCTTAATCTACTATATCTGTTCATTCTTTACTGTATTTTGACTTTTTATATTTATTATCCTATGACTTTTCATACCTTGCTATACTGTCATGTTTTCATGCCTTTCTATACTATGACTTTTTATCGCTTAGTATATTATGAATTCTTATGAATATTGTTACATTTTTATAAACGTATGTTGGACTCCAGAGCAGAGACAGAACACAAAACACACCAGCAATAACAGTGCAATGAAGTTTATTGGGGAGAAAGCAATGGTGATGGTGAATGTGGATAGGGAGTGGGTTTGGGGAATCCTGTGTTCAGGTGATAACTCGAGGCAGGAGTATGGAGGATACTGGAGGCCAGAAGCAGGTGAGTAACACTCTGGAACATAAGTGACAGTAGACCAAAAGTGGGTGGGTGGTGTGGCGTAGCGACAACGGAATGTGGCAGGATCAGCAGTCCACAAATCAGGAAGTCTTCTGGAGAACAGGAGGAGAAAAAATTTACTACAGACAAAACACTCCAAATATCACTGGATCAAAATATAACTCTGTGGTCATGTAAACTAATCAATACTATGTCGTTTTTATTGTCTGTTATGCCTTACTATACTAGATTGTTTTTTTTTTTAATTTTTATACCTTACTATACTATGTTATTTTTTTGACTTTTTAGGCCTTACTATACTATGACGTTTTTAATGCCTTTTATGCCTTACTATACTATGACCTTTTTTATGACTTTTTATGCCTTAGTATACTATGAC
>NW_019174376.1:1197408-1197961 GCF_002260705.1 Seriola dumerili | reverse complement strand
TGACTTTTTATGCCATACTATACTATGTCGTTTTTATGACTTTTTATGACTTACCATACTATGACTTTTTATGCCTTAGTATACTATGACGTTTTTATGACTTTTTTTGCCATACTATACTATGTCGTTTTTATGACTTTTTATGCTATATTATACTATGACTTTTTTTTTACTTTTTATGCCTTAGTATACTTTGACCTTTTCATGAGTTTTTATGCCATACTATACTATGTCGTTTTTATGACTTTTTATGCCATACTATACTATGTCGTTTTTATGACTTTTTATGCCATACTATCCTATGAATTTTTTTTACTTTTTATGCCATACTATACTATGTCATTTTTATGGCTTTTTATGCCTTACTATACAATGACTTTTTCATGGCTTTTTGTGCCTCACTATACTATGACTTTTTATGCCTTACTATACTATGTCGTTTTTTTGACTTTTTATGCCTTAATATACTATGACTTTTTATGCCTTACTATACTATGTCGTTTTTATGACTTTTTATGCTTCACTATACTATGACTTTTTATGCCTTACTATA
>NW_019174376.1:1041804-1197231 GCF_002260705.1 Seriola dumerili | reverse complement strand
TTTTTTGCCTTATTTAACTATTTCTTTTTTTTGACTTTTTATGCCTTACTATACTATGTCGTTTTTATGACTTTTTATGCCTTACTATACTATGACTTTTTATGCCTTGCTATACTACATCGTTTTCTTTATTTTTTATGCCTTACTATACTATGTCGTTTTTATGACTTATTATGCCTTACTATATTATGACTTTTTATACCTTGCTATACTATGTCGTTTTTTTGACTTTTTATGCCTTACTATACTAAGTCGTTTTTATGACTTTTTATGCCTCACTATACTATGTCGTTTTTATGACTTTTTATGCCTCACTATACTATGACTTTTTATGCCTTAACATACTATGTCGTTTTTATGACTTTTTATGCCTTACTATACTATGACTTTTTATGCCTTACTATACTATGACTTTTTATGCCTTACTATACTATGACTTTTTATACCTTGCTATACTATGTCGTTTTTATGACTTTTTATGCCTTACTATACTATGACTTTTTATGCCTTACTATACTATGTCGTTTTTATGACTTTTTATGCCTCACTATACTATGACTTTTTATTCCTTGCTATACTACGTCGTTTTTATGACTTTGTATTCCTTACTATACTATGACTTTTTATGCCTTACTATACTATGACTTTTTATGCCTTGCTATACTATGTCGTTTTTATGACTTTTTATGCCTTACTATACTATGTCGTTTCTTTGACTTTTTATGCCTTACCATACTATGTCGTTTTTATGACTTTTTATGCCTCACCGTACTAACTTTTTATGCCTTACTATACTATGACCTTTTTTATGACTTTTTATGCCCTATTATACTATGACGTTTTTTTGACTTTTTATGCCTTACTATGCTATGACTTTTTATGCCTTACTATACTATGACTTTTTATGCCTTGCTATACTATGTCGTTTTTATGACTTTTTATGCCTTACTATACTATGACTTTTTATGCCTTGCTATACTATGTCGTTTTTATGACTTTTTATGCCTTACCGTACTAACTTTTTGTGCCTTACTATACTATGACCTTTTTTTATGACTTTTTTTGCCCTATTATACTATGACGTTTTTTTGACTTTTTATGCCTTATTAAACCTTGTCATTTTTATGACTTTTTATGCCTTACTATACTATGACCTTTTATTTGACTTTTTATGCTTTATTATACTATGACGTTTTTTTTGACTTTTTATGCCTTGCTATACTACGAACTTTTTTATGACTTTTTATGCCTTATAATACTATGTCGTTTTTATGACTTTTTATGCCTTACTATACTATGTCATATTTATACCTAATTATATTATGTTGTTTTTATAACTTTTTATGCCTTACTATACTATGACGTTTTTTGACTTTTTATGCCTTACTCCCTATGACATTTTATGCCTTACTATACTATGTCATCGTCATGCATTACCATACTATGAAATTTTTGACTCTTTATGCCTTACAAAACTATGTCATTTTCATGACTTTTTGGGCCTCACTATACCATGTCATTTTATTATTACTTTTCATGCCTCGCTATACTATGTTTTTTTATTATGAATTTTTATGACTTACTATACTATGTTGTTTTTGTGCCTTTTATGCCTTACTATACTATGTCATATTTAAACCTTATTATACCATGACGTTTTTATGACTTTTCATGCCTTTCTATACTATGACTTTTTCTGAGTTTTTATGCTTTACTATACTATGACGTTTCTTTAATTTTTTAAGCCTTACTTTCCTATGACTTTTTATGTCTTACTCTACTATGTCTTTTCATGTCTTAGTATACTATGACTTTTTTATGCCTTACTATACTGTGACTTTTTATGTCTTACTATCCTATTACTTTCTTATTCCTTACTTTACTATGACTTTTTATGTCTTACTATACTATGACTTTTTTATGCCTCACTATACTATGTCATTTTCATGCCATACTTTACTATAACTTTTTATGTCTCACTGTACTATGACTTTTTTATGTATTACTACACTATGACTTTTTAATGCCTTACTATACCATGTCTTTACTATGAATTTTTATGCCTTAGTACTATGTCGTTTTTAAGACTTTTTATGCCTTACTATACTATGTTATTTTTATGCGTTACTTTACTATGACTTTTTATGTTTTAGTACACTATGACTTTTTAATGACTCACTAAACTATGACTTTTTAATGCCTTACTATACTATGTCGTTTTTATGAATTTTCATGCCTTAGTACTATGTTGTGTTCACGACTTTTCATGCCTTACTATACTATGTCATTTTTATGCCTTATTATACTATGTCGTTTTTATGAGTTTTTATGCCTCACCATACTATGTCGTTGTTATGACTTTTAATGCCTTAGTATACTATGTATGTAGTTTTCATGATTTTTTATGTCTTAGTATACTATGATGTTTTTATGACTTTTTATTCCTGCCTATGTAATCGTTATGACTTTTCATTACTTACTATACTATGACGTTTTTATGACTTTTTATGCCTTAATATCCTGTCATTTTTATGACCTTTTTAGGAATTACTATACTGTGAATTTTCTTTGCCTTACTAAAGGATGACTTTTTATTCCTTACTATAATATGACGTTTGTATGCCTTACTATACTGACATTTTAATGCTTTACCATGTTGTTTCAGTTAGTACCTGTACTGGCAAAGGTGTCCAAGTAAATTTTAAGCCATGATAGAGGTGAATTTGTGCATTAATATTTTCTTTTTTAAATCAAATACAAAACAGGAGATCTCATTGTGTTCTCTCTTTTGTTCTGTGTTCTCTCTCTTGTTCTCTAATGTGGGATGATGAGCACTGAAAAAGTGCTCAGAAGCCAACAATACTTATTGCTGCTAAGGTTTGCTGTCACAGTTTGTTGTAAAATCAGTGACAGGCTTCAAATTTCAGTAAAAAAGAGCAAATGAATTAACCTATTTGATGCACTTTTCACCCCTGAGTGAAAAGATATTTGCTATAGAGAGATTTAGAGACAAATTGAGCAGCATTCATAAAACTGAAAAAAAAACAACACAGTTACATAACATCATGTGAGAAGAGGGCGAGAGCAATGCAGACAGACAGCTTTATCCACTCTAGTCCTCTTACTGTCTTTCATTTTTCATTCAGCTTGTCTTCTGTCTTTCTTTTTACTTGTTTTTCTTTTTCATTTTATTCCTTCCACCTCTGCCTCTAACATGTACAGTTCTTTGATTCCACTTATCTAATCTCTTTGCCTATTTTCTCACTTACTCACTCACTCACTCACTCACTCACTCACTCACTCACTCACTCACTCACTCACAGCCTCTTGTAAAAAAAACTGACGATAGGTATCCTAGCAACAAGTCTTTTTTCAGTGTCCTAACTGGATAGCAAAGTGACTTTGTCCCTCCTGACTCCCACAACCAATGAAACAACAAATGTGTACTCCCTTAGGAGCGAGGCGGCCAATCACTTTGAAGCATCTTGCTTGTTCTGGAGTCAGTAGGCCAGAAGGATAATGGTTGAGGAGAATGACCTGTTGCTGTCTTGTCAAAAGACCATCCTGTGCTGCAGTGAAAGGATTTCTATTTCTAACATATGCCTTCTCGAAGCAATCTGTCTCACATTGTAGTCCACATCCGACTCTTGACCTCCGCAAAGTTTGAGAGGGGGATTTGTCATTACACTGGCAAGCATCAAGTTATATTTTGTGAGCTTGACTGTCACCACACTCACTGCACAGCAGCTACAAGCAGCACTTTTAGGAGAAATAGATGTGATACTTCATAACATGCATACAAAGAGCATGAGTATGAGCCTCAGATGCCTCTTACTAAGCCTGCAAGAAATGATGAAAGTTTTATTCTCATCAAGCATTCCCCCTCTGATAATGTTTTACAGGGCAACATAAATAAAGGACTTGACTCTGCCTGAAAAGCACAGTGAGTGTTTGCCAGCCGCTTTGGGTGGCCATACTTTTTATGCAGGGCACTTCCTTTAAGCTTCTAATGACGAGTGACCCTTGCGTGAAGGGATTCTTAGAGACTAGGTCAGGCTTTTAGAGTCAGGGGAGTTCCTAGTGCACCGAGTCTATCACGCCTGGAAACCAGGCAATCAACTTGTGTATGACCAAACCTTACAAATCCTACAAATCCTACAAACTCCCTTTTTTAAACCTAGAAGGAAACAATTGTTTGTCAAGCAGCTTGGGTTATTAACACTCTATGATGGGCTGATCATTCATCATTAGCTGCTGACAACAACAATCCTGATTTTAAATGAGGAAATCCATTCATATTGTACGCTCGGGTGCAGAGTGACTCCTGGAGGGGACAAAGAGGTGTGAGTTGGTATGCTGGGAGCAAAGCCCCAGGAGCAAATGCATTGACAAAGGGAACCAAACAGTTGACATCAATTCATAAATCAAACGAGGTCACCAGCTCTTTGAAGATTAGGACTTGACTTCCCACAAGTCTTGAACCAACAAACACCTGAGGTAAAACAAATGGTGTTTAGCCTTCTGTTGTGGACACACATTATTTTAATGTAATCTGTGTTGTTGCAGCATGTAAATTTTCAAGCTGGCTACAGTCCAACATATACTACATTTTTCAGGGCAACAACAATAACAATATGTGAAAGTTTAATTTAAAAAAATCTTTATTGGCCAACATGAGTTTATTCAACAAAGATAAACAAATATTTTTGATAAAGATATGCATGTTAAATTTGGTTGTTAACAAAATTGTGAGAAAAATATGGACTAAGTGAGACATTTACAGTTGAAAAATAAAGTTGTCAGTGCCCACTGGTGGCCAAAAGATGTAATAGTTAGTGTGCGGCATCTTCTTTATCAGTGAATATATATACGCCGATACAAATATATCTGTGATAAGCTAATATGGACCAATAATATTAACCATGCTAATCTATTTGTTGACTAGATATAGGTTTTATCATATCATATTGTGATTATGTGTACATCAACACATTTTTCTCTCTCTTTTTCTTTTTTTTTGTAATCAAGATGAAACTTTAAATGTAAACCAGTTCAGAAATTTACCTCTAAAAGCTAAGCTGTAGTAATGGTGAGCTTTGAGGCTTGTAAATTGCTATAATTGGTTTTGTTAGTCTGACTGATTGCATGCTGAATTTATGACTTTGCATTAATGGAGGTATGACGTCTGCAGTCCAGGTATACCAGACCAAAAAAAAGGAAAACAGGGCTGAAAGTGAATCCAGAAAGGTATTCATTTCTGAAGTTCAGTCAATTCTGGCCACTGAGAAACACCAGAGGAATAGTCCACCAGCTTGCCACAACAGATACGTCATAATACAATAATATCCATATGTTTCATTGGGGTAGAAAAAAAATAAGTCAAATGTAGCATAACAAATCAAAATGTACCATCCACTAGAATGGACTGCATCTAACTATTATCTTCATTAATGATTAATCAGAAGATTATTTTCCCAATCAATGGACTGATCCCAAAATACATTCAGTTTACTATCACATATGACAGAGAAAGTAAAGCATCCTCACATTAGGGAAGCTGCAACCAGCATGTTTGGAATTTTTGCATAAGATTCTAACTCGTTATCAATATAGTGGCTAATTGATTTTCTGGACCAATCGACTAATTGACTCGATTAATCGTCCAGTTGTAGCCACACCCTACTGGTGGACTTAACCATATTTAATCGGGGTTGACATGAGCAACTTGCTGTTATTTCCAGTTTTTTTTTTAAATAACTAGATATGATGCTTAAACTTAAATGTACCCAACTTTTTCATCTCGTGTTTTTCCGTCTCCCCGTGTCACCCTGCTCTCTCTGCGCCGGGGTAACGCTGATGTGAGAGCTACACTGGTTACCACATGGCGTCTATCCAACTAGAGGCGCTTGAGAGTAGACCGCTTGGAGAGTGGGAGCGCAGTCGCAGGTTATCCATCGCCTGGTGCAAGATCTACCGTCACTCTGCCACGTCTGGGATCTTCCTTTATATAGACGAGAGACTCAACAAAACCACCTCACTCAACGCGGATCCAGATTGTTCTCTTTCTCCTCTGTTGCCCCCTCTCTCCTGTTTTTTTTTCACCCCCCTGATCAGGCTTAACCATCTTGTGTTTTGTAAAGGCAATTGTTAGTGCGCATCATCGCGGGAGCCAAAAGGAGGTTTGCCACTGTTCCATAGGAGACTGGTGAGTAGTGCCACTCAAGTTACATGTTCTTTTTTATCCTATTAGCATGATCATTTCTGTCTCAGTCTTAGTCGCGATATTCTACCACCGTTTTCTTTTTGATTGACATGTGAACTTCTTATTAGGCTCCTGTCTTACAGTTAGTAGATAATGATGAGTGGGTTGACTGATTGTTATGTAGACTACACTGTAATTGTTATTCAACAAGTTATTAAGTTCTTTTTTATTCTAAATGTTGTAGTGTAGAGTAAAGCTTTCACAGAAGTTTGTGGTTTAGTTGCAGGTTACTGAAAGCTTGTGTTTCTTTTAATCTTCCCACTTGCAAACATCCTCATCCTGGTTGTTTTAAGTGGGTAATTAGTCGGATTCCTCTTGATTTGATCCCCCACATACATATGGATTATTAGATGTCTGTGGTGTTGCATGGATGGGACAGTCCTGTTGAGATTCAGATGTCCCATGAAAGAATGTCCATGTAAAGTTCTGGTTATGATGTCACCTTTTTTAATCTTTTTTAAAGAAAAAAATCTTCTGTCTGTTTGTTTCTTTCTCTCTCAGCGGGCTGCTGGAGCGTCATGACAGCTGAGAAGAGCGGGCCCGTTATAAACGGTAAACCAGAGGATGGCAGAGACCCGGAAGGGTCCAGCTCCAGCCTAGACAACGGGGAGTACAATGAGAGGGGCCACTGGAACAACAAGATCGAGTTTGTCCTGTCTGTGGCCGGAGAGATCATCGGGCTGGGCAACGTCTGGAGGTTTCCTTACCTCTGCTACAAGAATGGAGGAGGTAGGGAAGTTTTCTTCACCTGTGCTTGTAGGATGGACATAAAAAGGAGAATGTTAATCATAGTAAAGGTGATGTGTTGGTGGGCATAAGATAAGCTCCCTTGCAGCAAGGAGAAGGTAAGTGTGGTACCTGTAAAGAAGGGATTAGGCAAGACTGGAAAAGAGAGAAACATAAGCAAATATTACGTGTCATTAGATAAATAAGTAGAAAAGGATGTGATTGTTAAAATGTACAAGACACATATCTGAGTAAAGGAGGTAAGACAAGCTCTGTTATCTTCTACTGCACCAAAGGAGGGGGTAAATTTCATTGGATAAAAACTGAGCAGGTAGTAGTTTCAAAGTTTCAAAATATGATGTCCTTTATTATTTCATCCATTATGTACAATCATGTCAATAAAAAAGGTGGGCTCCCTCATTAGGCGCCATTAGACTGCACAGTATGGATCCTCCTCATAATCTAAAAAGGTCATCCTGCTTTATGAATGTGGCATCACAGTGAGTGCTTTCATGTGAATTTTGTGAATCCATCCTTACAGCGGTATTTAAAGTAGGAATTAAGAAGTAAATTTTGCTTTTAGGGGTTAGATTATATTTTGAACTTTTATGCTTTCTGACTTGTTGTTCTAGTAGATGTTCTGTATGTTTTTTCTTTTGTGTGCATACAGGTGCGTTCTTCGTTCCGTATGTCATCTTCTTCATTTGCTGTGGCATCCCCGTGTTTTTCCTGGAGACTGCCCTGGGTCAGTTCACCAGTGAGGGAGGCATCACCTGCTGGAGGAAAATCTGCCCGCTGTTTGAGGGTAAGAACACACTCACTTCCCATTAATAATACTAATAATGAAAGAGAAAATGGGAGATTTTACGGAGACAAAGTGGTCGAGCTGATGACACTCACTTCTTCTTGGACACACACATTAAACATTATGATGATCTTGGGTCATTCATTCAATATTTTTTAATGTATTTATTTATTTTTTTATCAGTTTTTAACCAGCTGTACAACTTACTGACTTCTACAGGTGTCTTATTGACACTTGTCAAATCTGACGTAATAAATTTACAATCTAGCCATTCACTCGCTGTTTTTTTTTTTTCAATTCCTACAGGTATTGGCTATGCAACGCAGGTGATTGAGGCTCATCTAAACGTGTACTATATAGTGATCCTAGCCTGGGCAATCTTCTACCTCTTCAACTGCTTCACCACTGAACTGCCTTGGGCTGGCTGTGGACATTACTGGAATACAGGTAGGTCACGTTGGATGAGACAGGAAAACCTTCTTGCAACCACAGATCATCATGTACATCCTTTTTGTTTCTTGAGAGAAGAAAGTTGAAAATACAGATTTTTATATATAGTGTCATATCTATATAATAACTATATGATGTCTAACATGTTGTGTTTTACAGAGAACTGTGTTGACTACTATGGAGAAAATTCCACCAACATCACAAACCCCAACGCAACTTCTCCAGTCATTGAGTTCTGGGAGTGAGTACATTTCTTATTTCTAATTCTTTTTCATTTGAGATTCATGTTCCGTCACAGTTTTTATATAAGACATCATGCTCTGTTTGCGTTTGCAAAGTCACATTAAAGAACATACTACAATGGTGGCTTTTATCTCTACGGTATGAAATATTAATTGATGTGCCATTTGTCCTGTAACGGCATGAGTACATGCTTTGTCAGTTCAGACAGTCCTCAACAAGTCCTCTCATTATCTAACATATTGTTGAATAGCTGAGCTGCCGACGGCTCCAGACTCTTTCACAGACCCCTCCTCCCCCAACCTTTCCCCCAATAATTAGTCAGCCCTTTTCATATTTGTGTGTCAGCAGGCCCTGGTAGGCCAGCTGTCTCCCAGCTAGAGCCATGTGTGTGGCAGCAGATCAGGCCTTGTCAGTGTGTTATGCTGACCACACTTCCTGTCTCACTGCCAGTGGCTGTGTTTACACTGCTGGGTCAAATCTCATTTTCAACCCCCTGATTAATCTCTTCAAACTACATATCAGCATGACAGCAGTTAAATTGAAATTGTCGTGTGTATTATTGTGTCTAAATCAAAATGAAGTGAGATGCCTGCTGTAAAAATGATGGAAATGTCAGAAATGAGCCAGTAACATAAACCTAAGCCCAGAGACAGACATGGTCCGAAGAGCCTACCAACATGTTACTGGCAAAAATAGCAACCGACTGAGCCTTGTTTTGTCTGTGCCAAGACTGTTGTGTTTTGTACTGTATATACAGCATAAACATACAGCAGAGCCATAAATTAAACGAGCTTCATGTTGGTTCCACAAAAACAATATACAAACAGACAAAATCATGCATTCAGGAGGGGAGGGGGTTGGAGGAGTCTCTCTACAGGATTCAAAATTTATAAAAAATATAATATTTTTTAGATTTCAAAATTTCCCAAATAAGTAAACCAAAATTAGACATTTCTTTGGTAAAACTAACAAACCAAGTGATTAGATTTTTATATAGTGGTGTATTATATGTAATATAATAGTACATAATAATATATATGTGACCAGGTAGAGGATACCTTGCTTAGCTCTAGTTTAAACCATACAGAGTTAATAACAATAGATATTCCAGTCACCATAGAAATTTGCACAGCTACTCTATCTTACTCACATAAACAGTATGTAAGTAAGTCGCACACAAAAGGGATGCTGCTGCATGCACCCATATAAAACCAATTCACCCACACTTTAGAGCACGGACAAGTATATTTACACACATTAGCGTTCACATCTTGCCCTCTCGGCTGACCAGGCAGGGACAGGGGGGCTGTGTTGGACCTAGCCTGTGGCCGGCCACCAAGAACATGTCATGATGATCAATGGCTGGTCAGGAGCTCCGGGGGTGAACTCGGTGGCAAAGATTTGGCAGCGCCATGTAGCTCTGTGGCTCAGACTCTCGCTTCTCATCCTCCATCAATGCTGTTGCCTGGCTATGCTTCAACAAACAGGAAATGAACTGTTGATTCACCTCCGCTGACAAGCTATGATGTCATTATCGCTGATAACATGCCCTGTATCTGGCATCCACACCTGTAGGCATATCACAGTAAAAAAGAGAGGCTTGACAACTCTTCCTGCAGAGCAGCACATTGAAATCTGACATTTGGGACGAGTCTCCAATTTCCTGTGGTACCCCTCAAAACAAGACCGCCATGCTGCCACTGAGTATCCACAGTGTCAGCAACTTAAGGAGAGATGCTGTGTCTTTTAGAGGAAACTCTTTGGCCAAGGGTTGCTGTTGCCAGCTGGTTCACATCTGTTTACCATGAAGATCTTGTGAACCTGGGGGCCACCAGACCAGAATGTGTGACAGCTGCTTGAGGATGGTTATCACCAAACTAGGAGGTACAGCAAAGAAAAAAAATGCATAGATTTCTTGGCCATGGTGGATTGTCACAATGAAGGAGTTCTTCTGAACCAAACCCTAATTTGACTGGCACTGTCGTAGTTGACTTGTCTTATGGTGGTCAACACCTAGACATTATATTAGCACCAATATTTGAACCCCTGCCGACATAGAGAGCTTTTATGAGCTTTTATGTCCTTGCCTGTTGATCAACGTATTGCAGTTGTCCCACCAGCACGTACTTGATGCTCAATAGCAGCTTAAAGTGTTGGGAGAGTACAAAGCAATGTGTCATCTCCAGTAGGCCTGTGTGCCGTCTTTCCTTCAGAGCTGCAATGCTTTTTCATGTAGGTTTGTCCTCATTCCACCATACATTGAAGTTCTGGAGGGTTTCTGTGCAGCTTTAACAACCGTGGGAGACTCAGAGGTACTATCACAGTTGCTGCATGCAAATTAACAAGTTTTAACAACCCTGCATCATCAACTGCAAGTGTTCAAGTTAGCAGCAGGATGATCAGCCAACATGGAGGGAAGGAAGACGTGGTGGCGGAGTGAATCACAGAGGGTGGATAAGGTTGTCCTGTAATGCTGGTCACTCTGCTCCAGATTGTGTTTCTCTTTCAGTCCCTGAGAGAAAGTGGATGAAGGGTTTGGTCAGGATGGCCACATTTCAGACTGGTACTGTGGAAAAGGCTATGTTCATCCCAAATGACTGTGCGAGTACATGTAAATGTCATTAAGGTGCTCTGCAGTGGAGGCCCTTCAGTGATCAAGGCGTGTGCATAGTTTTGCTTATCTATTTCATTAAAAACATAGTTTATGTAGTAATATATATATACAGTATATAGTTGAGTTTTTAGGCTCACGAAAAATCAGACTCATTGCACATTATATTTATAAGTTGTCAAAATGAACTATTATATTTTTAGTATAGTATGCTACAGTGGTTAGCGTGTCAGTGTTTTGAAGCTGAAGAGCAGAAGTCCTATGTGGGTGGTGGAGAATGCATTAAGGGAATGTGGTCAACCAGCAGCTGACACAACATTACTATTTATATTGAACAACCTCAAGCAAATATTTATTTTTCATCATCTTTACTCTGTGCTGTAACTTATTTAGCACAGTTTTGCAGTTAAGTTAATCACTCTGAGTGCCTGTAAAGTGATGTGAAAAACTCTGCAGAGGCTCCATGAAGTGATACTGCTTGAGCTTCTTCAAGAAACGCCTACACCGGCTTGTGCTTATGTCACAACATAACATGGACTAAATGCTGTAAAATCAAATAGGAGATTAGTTATCATCTTTGTTTTCTGTGCTCAAACAGGCGCAGAGTCCTGCAGATATCAGATGGTATTGAGCACATGGGGGGAGTGCGCTGGGAGCTGGCCATGTGTCTGGCCCTGGCCTGGTTCATCTGCTACTTCTGCATCTGGAAAGGACCCAAGTCAACTGGCAAGGTCAGACAGAGTGATGCATGTATACTATTATGTGTGTTTGTGTGTGTGTGTCTGTGTAAGTGTGAGTTTGTGTGGTTGAACTGTTTGTAATGCATTGCAAAGAGTGAGTGCCACATGTAGGTATGCAAGCATGATGATTTCACATGACGAACTAAATAATGAACTTAAATTACATGTGTGATGATGGAGGAATGTGTACATGAATCTGTGTCTTCATGAATGTGTGTGTGCGCTTTTGCTGCTGCTGCCAGTTTTACTCATTTGAGAAATTTTCATTTAGGTCTTACACACTGAAACAGCCACAAGCTGAAGTACTTTCCCCTCTTGTCCTCAAAACAACTCCCTCACAGGAAGCCACAAGCATTTTCCCCCTGCAAGTAGAGAACAAACGGGGTGTCTGTGCAACCCACTTCTACCTTTTCTCCCATCACCCTTTCCATTTTAATGTCCTCCTTGAGTCTCTTCTAGCAGCCTTGAGGAGGATAGTAAGGAGTCTGCACCTTGCTTTGGGTGCTCAGTTGCCCTTAAGAAACTCCACTCAGACTCAATGAGCCAGAATAGAGTAGAGAGATATAGTAAGAAAGAGAGGGAAGAAAGAGAGTAAAGAGAAAAGAGGAGAGGTGTGTGTGGAAAAATGAATGGGTTCACATTCTACATGACGGGGAAAAAAACAACTAGGCGGCAATGCCTATATCTCCCTGAAGTGTCTTTTGTCTGGCTGTGAAGTAAGAGGGGAGAATGCTTCTTCATGGCTGGGCTTTAGCAGCTGGTCCAAGATTGATTCCTGTATTCACTGGGGGGAAAGGAGAGTGTTCATGAGGAGCATGCAGAGTATATCCTCAGCCTCCGCCTCTGCTGCCTCTGCCTGTCTCTCTCCTGCTATGAGAAATTAACCACAGCTCACTCATTGCAAGAGAGAGGTTGCTTTCTTCTCCACAGACCCTACAGCCCATTCAGTTCGGACTCTGCTAAGCTGTTTGCTTTTGTTGGCCGTGTTTGCCAGCCATTGCTGCATTTAAGCCCTCCTGTTAGATTTACGGCAAGGCAGGGGCAGGTTTGACCAGTAAATTTGTGGTGGCTTAAATGTTTACCCGTGGTGAGCTGGAAGGAGCATGTGGAGCATCAAAAGTTCATGGAGAGATTGAATATTGTCCTTTTCATCTCCAGAGAGATGGGGAGAGAGAGGGAGAGAAGGTTTAGGATGTGTAATCGTTTTATTTGACAAATTAAAGGAGGGATCTGTTGGGCAGGAGACAAGTTTTCCCACACTTTCCCTGTGGGCCACGCCAGGATTAACAGAGCTTAGAGTGGACAATCTCATTAAGTCTCATGGATTCTTACTGTTCAGACAAAACCGTGGTTAGGATTTCATTTATTTCTATAAGTTTGATTCAGGTTTTTGTGGTTAAAGACGTCTAAGATATTCAGTAAAGCAAAATGTCTTCAATTTCTGAATGATTGAGAACACAAAACGCTTTATGTGGCATTTTAGATCACAGACTCTCTTGTCCCCGTGCTGAAACAGTGACTTGAACTTCTCTGCAGTTTGATTAAGAAGCTCACTCCTTCAAATGCTTGACCCCCCACCCCTCCCGAAAAAGGACCTTCCATTCATAAAACTGCTGCTTGCAGTAGTACAGTAATGTGACCAGTGGGTGTATGGGTAATTGGTGTGTACATCCGTGCATTAGTGTGTGTTTAGGCCGATGTGTGAATGATCCATTTTGTCTGTGTCTGTAGTATGTGTACACCCATTTCTATGTTGTGAATGAAGTTTTGTGTGTGTGTGTGTGTGTGTGTGTGTGCGTGTGTGTGTGTACGTGTTTGTGTGTGTGTACTCACGCACTTCTGTGCATGCTTCAAAGAGAAGCACATTTTCCCACACTGCCAGCATCACTCCTCTGGGCTTCTCCTGTTTAAGAGACGGGGCCAGAGGAGCCTTCTTTTCTTTTCAGTCCCCTGGCCTGGCTCTGTTCTGTCCTGTTCTGTCCTCAATTGGACTTTGACTGGATGCCAGCAAGCCAGGGGATGTATGTTGCCCGCCTCTGCCTTCCAAGAGGCCAGGGTTTTTGTTCAAGGGGTTTCTAAGAGTCTTGAGATGTTGAGCACAATTCTGCAAAACCTGAATAGTTCAATAAAAGAGGGAGTGTTGGTTTGATGGTTAGCAAGCGCTAGCTACTGTACAGAAGGCATGTGCGGAGTTTACTGTTATGCAGTTGACTCTGGCATTATACCCTGCCATTTGAATATATCTCTTTACCTAACATGAGGACTGTTATACCTGATCCCCGGGTACCAGGCTTTGTTCCAGTGCTGTAAGCTTGGGGTGTATAAAATTGTGTGTTATTTGCCATATGATACACGTCAGACACTGCATATGATAGATTGATATGCTGGACTAAAAACATTTTTAGTTTTTCAGAGTGTATTTTACAGCTTAGGATCCCATGGTTTATGATCTCCTCTTATGTCCTAAATATTACTTGTTTGACATAATTTACATGGTAATACATAGATAAATATCAATAGCCCTCATTTATGTTGCTGTAGCTGTACTACTAGTGGACCTTGTTACCCTGTAAAATAAATCGTAATAATAATAGTAATTTCCTTTTAATATTGTTTAAGGATTTTTTGAAGTCCAAAGAAATGGAACTGACCAGGATTCCTCAAGAAAAAGCAAAAATTGGTCAGAGAACTGAAGTTTAACTATTAACTATTATCATCTTCTGACCCCCTCTGAATTGTTTAGAGCCCCTTTTTGCCTGGGTCTTTGCCCAAAGGTTAGGAATCATTGGTTTTTGACAATTCTCACAAACAGCCAACTAAGTTGCAGTGGTGCAATATTGAAAACAGGGTGTTACCAATATCGTAAGCATGCAACAAGGATTATAACAATTTATTAAAAAGGTTCTTCTGATCTCAACATCAACTGTATTTGATAAAACCTGGATGGATGCTGTGGATTTTTCGTTCCTATAGAAAACGTGAGCATTAAAATTTGCTTCACTGTAGCTCTCACACTGTAGCACAACGTGTCAATTGCAGTCCTGTCCCTTGTCACTTATCTTCCCACTCTTCTTTCTGTTCCTGTCTAGACATGTGTGGTTAGATTACTGTCATGCCCTCTCACCTCTGGGTCTGAACAGTCACACGTTATCATTTAGCTGTAAGGACGACATACAAACTGCAACCTTATTCCTTCTTAGGATTTTCTCAGTCCAGTCAATCCAATGTTTTCCTGATGATGTGAAGCAGTTTTTTTTTTAAAAAGTGGGTGGACGAGGAGGTGGCGGTGTTGGTTGGAGCCCAAGATTATGAAGTTCTGACTACTGTTGGCAGGGTTTTTTGCTTTGCACAGCTTCACTCTGACTTCATTTTGCCTGCATCCTATCAGGTTATATAAGTATGTTCTCACAGTTACTCATTGTCGACTGTGTTTTGAATTAATCTTTCTAATCTGTGCACATTTATGCCTGCAGGTTGTATATGTGACAGCTACCTTTCCTTACGTCATGTTGCTGGTCCTGCTAATCAGAGGGGTGACGCTGCCAGGAGCATATGACGGCATCAAGTTCTACCTCTACCCAGACATTTCGCGTCTCTCTGACCCTCAGGTAGGCTTGGAAGAAGTGTCTCTGTTTTCTAGCAATCAACCAGAAAATATCCCTCAAAATTAAGTAAATATTAAATCTGGCAACATGTAGATAATGCCACCTACAGGCAAGGAAAGTAATCGTTGTTGCTACTTTAATATTTGTGCCACCTGCGGGCAGTTAGTGTTACTGCTACAGTTTTAGAGTGGAGCTGCCGGGATCTTTAGTTGTGTGTTAGGATCCCATGTCATCCCGTTTGGAAAGTAACCAGAGAGACAGTCAGGGACTACAGAGGACATACACTGTGCCACCTACTGCAGCGTAAATGCTCCGTTCTTCCTGGCATTCAGCAGATTATGCGCTACTCCTACATTTTCAGTTTTAAAATGTACATGAGAGACATCCACACACTGCAGCTACGAAGAAGAAAAAATAACTTGAGTTGTACTGCTCAGTGGCTAAAGGTGGCACATGTGTCAAGGTTGCAGAAGCTATTACTATCCTTGCCTGTAGATGGTGTATATCATATCTACAAATGTGGCTGCTGTTACTTTTCTTGCTGCTGGGGGCACAGAAACCCAGGTCTGGACACTGTTGTACCCTAAACTTAAATAAGATCTGATAAATACTGCACATTAAGCCTGGACTCCATGCAAAATCTATAATCTCCCTGTATTTACACCCATGTTCATGTTGTTCTTGTGTCCTCAACTTATAATTCCAACTGGGAGCTAAAGGCAGAATAATGATAATATGTATTTTTGGATTGTGTTGTGCTTAAACTATGCCTGTTTTCGTCGTCTTAGCTATGAAAAGCACAAAGTACTGAAGTAAAGCAGGAGGGGTTAAAGAGACGAGACTCATGGGAATGCATTTATACCCTTGCCTCACACCCACCTGTCTGGAGCTGAGTAGCTGCCAGCGGGACAGGTGGTGTTGTTGATACTGTAATGCAACAGGGGATCAGTACTTTTTTTCACACCTATCACTATTTAGCACTGGCACTATGTTGTACCAAAAACACAAAACAACTGCTTATTTGGTCATTCGATGCAGAGGAAAAGATGGTACATCTCTTGAAGCAAAAGCGTAAAAAACAGCTATTTAATGTAGTTAAGTGTGTTTATACATCTCACTCTAGTGGCATTGATAGCACTGGGGCTTAATATGGAGCCAAGATCGTCATAGCAGGGCTGACTCCTCCTGCTGGTGATGAGATAATCAAGGGTCAGATAAACAGGGAGCTCTGAGAACCTGTTGAAAGTGAGTTGAAAGATCAGGGCTTGAGGCTAATAGAGGTGGCGCATTAACATATAACTCATACAGACAGATACGCGCACACACATGGAGCAGACTCCTTGACCTCGTCTGGAAAAGGCAGACAGCTCGGGTCGCTAAGCAACAGTGCACTACAAAATGTCATCGGATGGGGTGTCATGACAACGTGAATCGGGATAGATGAAGAGTTTGAGTGAGAAAGAGAGGCAACAGACTGGAGCAGATAGATTATTTCTGTCGCCATGCGGTATCACGTTATTCTACAGACTGACAGATGGATTGATGGTTCTTTGCGATAAAAAGCAAAGAAGCATAGCAAGGTGACAGCAAAAGCAGTGGCGGAAAAGGCTGCAAGCTAGTAAACATGGATGTAAACAAGGCAGGATTTAAAATATGTTTTAAAAATCAGCTTTGTCAATGTTTTATGATGACGGAAATGCATTCAGCATGTTGGGATACACACGACGAATACTCCACAGGGCACATTTAAGACGGTGACACATAAGAATACACATTGATGTTAATGTTAAATAGCATTTATAAAACTTTTGTCATGGTTCATTGAGAAAACAAATACTTATAGAATTGCAGCTCTCTTTCAACTTGCACACTTGACAATATATCACAGCGTTTCAGGAAACTATATCTGCTGCAATTTGATCACCTCCTCCTGTTCAGACTCCTATCCCGTCTGAACGCCTGTTTAACACTCTTCATGTCAACAGCTGGTCTATGGTGTGATCCACCATGAATGTGATAACAAGGAAATGTTGTTACAGTCGATCTGTAACTGCACACGCAAACGAGCCAAAGTGGAAAAGGTGTTAAGAACATACAGTATCATGCCATAACCCTAGCTTGGATCATACACTGTAGACTTTATAAAGCCTTAACATTAACTCTTTATAAACTGACAGTTGCCAATTATTTTTCAAGCTGATATGAATGCATTTAAGAAGAAAAATTATAGATTAAAAATTATTTATTGTATTATTTTTATAGATTAATAAAATACAAAAAAACCCAATTCCAAACAATACACGAAGAAAGAAAGGAACAAATCTTTGTTTAGAGTAAGAGTTCAATATTTTTTTTGTCTCCATTTAATAAGCTCTCCAGCTGTTATACAGTGAGATGACTGTTGCATCTGTAATTTTAGTAAAGTAAGAGAAGGAGAAAATGCGATAAAGTTGGACGGTGGAAGAAGTGAGGAAAAAAAAGGGGGTCGACAAACAAAGACACAAACAGAGGCACGGAGAGAGTGAAGGAGGGTGATAAAGAAGCGCTGCTGTTTGGCAGAGGAAGACATTACTTCTGACACCAATGTTAAATTAGTTTCCTCAAGGACAATCAGGGCTCTGTTCTGTCCAGCAGGCTGTGCGGAGTGTGTGCGGGGCTGTGTGTTACCCTCTCTTTTTACACCACTGAACTTCATTATGCCTCCCCTCTTCTCCTCTTTCCTATACCTTTCTCGCTCTGGCTGTGTCCCTCCTTGTCACTCTCCACCCAGCACCCCTCCTCACGCCTCCTCTTTTACACTTCTCACACTCTCATACTCCCTAACCTTCGCTGTTATCTTTCCACGCTCTGCAACTGGAAATGTGTTGCTGTTTTTCCCTCACTTCTACATTCCCAAGCAGGATGTCAGGTTGTTGTTGTGTGGTACCCTTCCTTGTTAAAAAAAGAAAAGTACAAAAACATCAGCAAGACAATAACATGTGATTAACCTCAATGGAGCCAAAACATAAACCTGCAAAAACTGATTCAGAAACAACTCAGAAAGTTGTTATGGCAAACATGTGCCGCTGCACACCTCCACTACTCTCCTTTTAGCCCTGATAAAACTATCTAGCACTTTAGCTGCTAAATGCTCCACTTCCACTACTAGTTGGGATTTTAGCTTTAACTTATACTTCATTTTAACTTTTCTTGCAGAAAACAGCTGCCTGCTGTGGCTGAAAACAGCACTATGAGAGCAGTCAAAGTGAGACAAAACACTAAAGTTGTAGGCTGTGAAATCACACTATGAAGCTCCATAGAGTTCCAGGGGAACTGCAGAGTGATAATTTACTGCGGGTGGGTCATCACTCTGAGCAACTCTCCTCACATACAAGTAGTCATGGGATCCATTGTTAGCATAAAAATACTGGTTATAGCCGCATTGATGTGCATGTGTTTGCCTGTACTTTCTCTCTCAGTATATTGTGTGTCTGGTGTGAAAAGGGTGATAGACTGTGTCTGGTACTGATACATTAATATCTCTGATTATTTCACCTTATTATTTGCTTTAGAAACAAACATACTTATACATGGATTGAATCAGGGGCTTGTATTAAGATAGTTAATTGTTTTTCTTAAAAATCAGTGTAATGATATTATAATTCTTTAAATTGGTATTGTGCGTACCTATTTTTCATAAAATATTCAAATTCCTTTGAGAAATTCAGTGTAATAGAACTATAGAAAACTCAATCTCTGCAAGGACAAGAGAGAGAGAGTACAGTATTTTCAAAGATTTACATTATGATAAAAATTGTTATTGTTGCTTTGATATGTGTACTTTCCAAAAACAAATCTTTTCAATTTTGTTTTTTTTATTTAATTTTAAACTGGATTACCGTTCCTAATACTGTTGAATGAAAAACTGACTGCAATATTTTATCAATCCAACAACTGTCAAAACTCCGCACTCATAGGAGGCCAATACTTCAGCTACAACACAAAAACTGAAATGACAAAGTTGTAGCATGCTAGCACCAAAATACACATCTGTAAAATGCCACTAATATAACAGTCTCATTGAATCTCTGCCCAAAAATCTTCATCCTGTATAAAATTGATCACTTAATGTCCCCCTCCTCTCAAAAATGTGTTTTGCTTATTGTTTCTTCACTTGGGCTTTCTCTGCTCAGAATCATGTTTGTGCAGAGTTTGACACTAGAATACTGTTTTCACATTTATCTGCTGAATAAGGAAAGTTTTTCTGTGCTTATCTTAAATCTGAGTTTCACATGTGTACATACAAGATAATTTTGTGACATCACAACCATACATATTTATCAGTTCGGGACTCAATGGCTGAACAAGTAAATGTAATTTGAAGGTAAAAAAAAAAAAACCCAAACACGTCTTACCACACATTGTGAGGGAATCTTTAGGTTCAGTGAAACATTTTAATGTTTAGAACATCCCTGACTGACTCACTGCTGTAGGCATGCAACATTTGTATAATGCAACATAATATAATGATTATTAGGTATAGATAAAAATGGATCTCATTTACAAAAAGAGAGGACATGAGGAGCACCAAGAGCGATACATTAACATTACAAGGACACTATCTTACAGCCAATGTCATCCAGCTTTCACAAAGTAGAAAAGTTTCCTGGAGCCACAGTCTCAACATAACCAAACACAAGCTGGCCAAATTAGGCACAACATCAACAAGTGATTCTCTCTGAGCCTGGGCCTTTAAGGTTTCACTGCGCTGTGCGGCCATCAGCCGAGGGTGAACTAAAGGGAACATTAATGAACATTAGAAGAGAAAGGCCTGTTCTTCCACAGGAACAGTCCTGTGTTTGTGAGGTCACAGAAGTTACCGTGGTTACTCCCAGGAGGGAGCGAAGACCGTGCGTTTGTTAATTGTTTCTCGGTGGGGAAATGAGATTAGTGGCTGAATGGTGATGTGAGAGAGTTTTCAAAGAGCCATGCTGCATTAAGTTTTAATTCGCTAGCACCCCATGCTATCCTGTGGGTTCTAGGGTCCTGTGCTGCACTACAAACTAGTTTCATAAGGCACATTTTAATGCTGTCTCATTCAGGAATCTTACATGTGTAAATCCCCATGGAGTCCATGAATAAAACTACTTCCACATTATACCTAAATATATAATACGGTGGGATACAAGAGAAACTAAAAACCTTGTACTATGCCTCTTTACCTGCATTCATCACCATATTTTTCCTTATTGACCTACCCAGGATGCAGTGGTAGAAAGTAACTAAGTATGATTTATTCAAGTACTGTACTTCAGAGCAATTTTGATGTTAATTTACTTTATTTGAGTATAGAAATTTAATGCTACTACACTTTTTTTCAATTACATGTTATAAGGAAATATTGTACTTTACATTTGTCTTACTTGTTACTTCTCAATTCAAGATTTCATATAAAAACACATGTTAAGCTTTAGCTTCACACGATTCAGTTTGTGTAGCAGAACTTTTCCTAATCAATTTTAGGGGACATTTTTCTTTGAAATGAGTACTTTAATTGATACTTTAAGTACAGTTTCCCTGGTAATACTTGTACTTTTACCTAAGACGGAATTTGAATTTTTTTGTTATGTTGTTATATTGGTAGTTTTACTTTAACTCTCAATACTTCTTCCACCAAGATCTTTCCCTTTAGTTCAGCGTATACTGGGATAAGCCATGAGAATAAAGAGGATTAAACTGCTAGAGAAATTTAAGAATCAATGATTTAATGGTTTGCCCAGATTGCAAGGTCAGCTATAGAGCAGGACCCCTACATAGGAGTATACCAGACATTTCAGCATCACAGCTGACAAACAATTCCTCATACCCAAATGACAAAAAATGTTGATTGTCAATGCCTTCCAAAATTAAGATGTGAACATGTAAAAATGATGACAGGTCAAGAGTTTTTTTATTTCTAATTATTTTGGTCTGTCACCTTTATGGTTAAGTTGAGGGTAGAGAAAGATTGCCGACTGTAACCTATATGACTTAAGGCAGACTTTTTTTAAGGCCTGTAATGATGGTAAAATACTTCCACTGTTGCTACATCAAGAGGACAGTCACATGACCCCATAAATTTGCTCAAGAAAACATGAACAACCATTTCCATTGCTTTTTGTAATTAGGATACTGTCTTACACACACATGGACTCAAAGAGCTGGTCCACCCAAATTGCAACAGCACCAAGAACGTGGAGCCATGCTATCAACTGTGTGAGGCTGTACTTTTAGACATTTAGAGCTAATGCTAACCTCAGTATGCTAACATACTCACAATGAAAATGCAACACATTGTTACGTTTAGCATCTTTAGCTAATTAGCAATAAACACAAACAGCAGTTGAGGCTGCCTGTCCCATTCTAACAGCTCTTGAGACATTTCACTAAAATCCACATCTTGTATGTCAACCTCATGGCAAGAGGAAAAGTCCAAGGATCACTAGGGACCACCAGTCACTATGATTAGCATGACTACAGTAAAAAGCATACCCTAGTGGTATCTAGCCACGCAAATAATTTGGAGTTTCTCAGAGTCTCAGATTTATGTTGCCACCCCAATATAATGGATCTCAATTCATTGGAACTACTTTCTCTCGAGGAATATGAAAACTGGTCATAGTGTGTTCTGTGAATTATCCAGAGTAAAGTTTGAAGTTTTAAAATTTAATTTTTAAATGCTTTGGCCTCAAATGAAATTCAATTAATCGTTCTACTCACTATGCCATGGAGTTAGTGAAGCATAATATGAATATTTAGGCACTGGAAGACTTTGTAGCTACTTTTAGGATGGTAATCCATGATTCATGCCTGCTCTACTGTGTGCCCCTCAGAGGGGAAAGAAAATGGTTGAGCTGAGCCATAATTTCATTATGGAGTCACTGATGATGAAAATCAGGTAGATGAGGGGTAACAAAAGAAATGTCGGGTTTCATTAGACCAGATAAAAAGTCACCTCTTGCCGTATCATGGTTATCTCTTGCAGATGGGAAAGCCTATTCTATTCATTTTAATTCTGAGGTTTAATTAATTAAAAAAATGCACAAAGAATTTTTACTGTCAATGATAATAGGCTGAGAAGCATTAATGAAGTGGAAATTAAACTGTAAGCTGGATCAAGAGCACAAGAAATGATCTTTCTGAAACTTTGATTTTTGCATTTGTGTGTGTGTGTGCTGTGCATGTACAGAAAAAATTAAGGAAAAACCTGATTAAATGAGTAGACGAGGGGCATCGTACTGGCCCTAGCGGTTTAGACCTATGCCATTTAACCCCAGCTTGAAAAGGGATGTTTGTTCCAGCACTTCCCTCTCTCTCCATATAGTTTCTGTGTGTACCTTTAATGAATGTCAGTCTCTTCTATAAAAGGGAAAATGCCGAAAAAATAACCTATATTATGAAACCAATGTGAATCATATGCTATCACAGTCACAGGATCTAAACCCAATGAAACACTGGTAAGTCGTAGCAGAGTTTATACACTTGCAATGAAGCTGTGCTGGAGGCTTGTGGTGAACCAACACTTTACTGAAACACTTCCCTGTATACTCACACTCCTATCTGTATATGTACTGTATCTTTATGCCCACTTTTACATCAGGTATGGGTGGATGCAGGAACCCAAATCTTCTTCTCTTATGCCATCTGCCTGGGCTGTCTCACTGCTCTGGGAAGTTACAATGCCTACAACAATAACTGCTACAGGTAGGAAGGTGGCTGTTAGTTGATGGATGTCTGTGATAAGAATGGACGGACTGACGCATATCATTTCTAGTTTTCGTTCATCACACAACATGTCTGTGCTAGTCCGTCTGTGTTACCTGTAGCATGTCCAGTGACAGCTCATACAGTAAGTGTGATCTGTCTCTCTTCCTCTCTGTCTTGCTCCTCAGGGACTGCATCATGCTGTGTTGTCTGAACAGCGGCACCAGCTTTGTCGCAGGCTTTGCCATCTTCTCCGTGCTGGGCTTCATGGCCTACGAGCAAAATGTTCCCATCGAAGCTGTGGCAGAATCTGGTGAGAGAATAACAGACAATATAACATCATGTTTCTGAATTAAAATAGAATAATTAAGTACCAACTAGAAGAATTGTAATGTGGCCATACGCTATATCTAAAGCAGGTACAGTAGAAGTCTGAATCTTTGTGCTCCCATCCATCGTATTCTGCTAAAATGGATAAACACAACCAGTTATATAAGTCTACACTCTTCACCTAGGCTCTTAGACCACCGCATTATTATTTATTCAAGTCAGTATGAATGATTTAGTGACAGAGCGAGCGATTTGAAATGTTTGTCTTAGAGCATGGTGAGGCCAGTGCTTAATGTTTTAGATAATGTCTTTCCAAGGGTTTGTCACCAGTTGTAGGTGTTAAATAACACTAGGGCATGCCACCGCTCATTTTGAACAGGCCAGTCTTATTTCACAACAGTATCTCATCTCATCTTATCCACCTTCCTTTGGACCAGACATTGTACTACTTTTGCTTTGCTGCACTTGTGTTTGCAGGTCAATTTGTCTCTAGTTCATATGTTTTATTGAGAGAAAGTTAAACGCTCCATAAAACTGATGCATAGAAAAAATATCATAAGCTAGTAAAAAACCACTTTGCCTAGTGGAGTTTTTTTTTGATAATGGCTTCATAAATTGAATAATTCTACTCATACCACAGTCATTTGCCAATGATAAAAGAGTATAATAAATAATGTAAAACCATAATAAGGTCACATTGAGCCCTAATAGTTTAGGACACCCCCATTAAGCAGGAAAGGGAAAAATTACCGAAACATTATTTTGCAGGAGAGAAAAAAATAAGAAAACCTTGGGAAGGACCACACAAAAAGCAGCTGAGAGATATACTATAACATAGAACAATATGTAAAAGTAATAACAACTCTCAGCTCAAAGCCCCATAAAGAGAGTAAGTAACACCAGTCTACTAAGACTCCTGTTTATGTGATGTTAGAAACATGGCTTCAAGTCCTCCTATCAACTGATTATGCAAAACATGAAAATATTGTAGGAGAAGCTTTATAAAACCTCTGTAACTGAAAAGCAAGAGCTTTATAGTCTTTGCTGTTATTGCTATTGTGCTTTTTGTTTGAAAAACTGTCCTGCTCCAATAAAACTCCTGTTTTGTATTTTTTTGTGATGCAGGTCCTGGTCTTGCATTTATTGCATACCCTAAGGCTGTTACTATGATGCCTCTGTCTCCACTTTGGGCTTGCCTCTTCTTTATGATGCTCATCTTCCTCGGCCTGGACAGTCAGGTGAGACCCACTTGTGTCAGGATACTAATATTGCTGAGGCTTTAAAATAAATTTATAGGTTATATCTTTGGGTGAAATCTGCATGTAAACAAATGGAAATACGTAAATCACAAGCACAAAGCATAAGCATAAGCATGTGTTTACATAGAACTCAAAAGTTGTGTGTTTAAATTTCTCCTGTTCAGATTTGGAATATTTAATGAGAAAACATCTCAGCTTTATTCTTAGTTCTGCAGCACTGAACACGGTTTTAATTTCATCAAGCAAACTCTATGTCTATGGAGGTTTAAAGCATGTGCAGTGTTGTAAGTCACTTTGGGCAAAAGCAAAGTATGATTATGCTGATCGTTTTGCATTTTATTTCAGTTCTTTTAATTTTGTGCACCTTTAAATAAAGCTTTTGGACACCTACGTAGTTGCTACATGAAACAAGTGGTTGTCATGTTGAATGCAATTAGCACTGGTGAAAAATATGTTTTTATAAACTATATTACTGTCTTGTCACTTAAGTGTACATTTATCACTAATAGAGGCTGCTGGAGGAAAAAAAACTACCCTCCCATTTTATAGAAATAAAGATTTTGTTCTTTGTTTTTGTTCCAGTTCGTGTGTGTGGAGAGTTTAGTGACAGCTGTGGTGGACATGTACCCAGAGACCTTCAGGAGAGGCTACCGCAGAGAGCTGCTGATTCTTGGCATGTCCATAGTCTCCTTCTTCATAGGTCTCATCATGTGTACGGAGGTAAGCCTATATTTTCTACTGGAGCTATGATATGGCAAAAATAACGGCTGTATTTTGAGAAATCAAACAAAACAAGCGAAAAGATGTAGAGGGGAAACAGACGTGGAAAGTAACAAAGTAGATTCCTTTAAAGTAGCCCACTGAACTTACAGTAAACTTTTTACTTACATTTATCCGGTGACTGTTATTAACTAGTTACTTCATAAATAAAGATTTTTACATACATATGGTATGGTAAGGTCATTAAATATAATGCACTTCCATACCTTAAACCAACCAACAATATATGAGAAGAATTTGAATTGCACGTGTTTTTACCTCCAAACCATACTTTTATCTCTATGTAGACATGTCATCATCATCATCATCATTATCATCACCACAACCACCAACATCATCATCGAATGACAAGTCTGAGATGAAACCCAGTCAGGTACATTGCAGATGATGGTCATTACTCCCGGTAACCTTTTGTTTGCATTATTAAACCTGCAGTGCAGAACGGTTGTCTCCCCCCTCTGGCAGTGAGAGTAATTACACAAGCACTGTTGTTTTTAGCGAGGAATAGCCACACCAATTGTAATTGATGTTTGTCCTTGCCGTCCATCGCGCTTTTTTTTTTTTTATCTCGAACATTAGAAACATTTCTTGAGATTTTTTCCAACCTACTCCGAGTTGCTGCAGCCTACCCTACGTCTTCGTCTCTACGGTTGCTCCCCTCTTCAGTTCTGCCAAACCAATCATTGCTGGTTGACACAAAACGCATTGCTACTGGTGCACCAGTGCAGGAATGTCGCTACAGACACCCGATTTAAAAGACAGATTTATCTGACGCTCATAGGCTTAATCAGCATTGTGTGAACTGGCAAAGGTTTGAAAGTAATGGATATTCATTTATATGTAAAATTCCTGTAATCCAACTTTAAATTAAGTGAATCTCTTGGTCCAGAGTCTAATAATCAATCAAAACAATTTGAACCTGATCCACTGCCTTCTCAGCGTCAAGCCTGTACAAAATGATGATCTTTTCCACTGGGCACTTTATTTTCAATCCTAAAGGTCCACAGTCATGTTATCCATCTAGAACAGCATCTATGTCACCAGCTCTATAGTGCTTTTAAGACCTTTCATCTTTATGTCGTAATAATGGAGGGGAATCTGGTTCCTTGCAACATCAAGGTTATTCATCCACTAAAAGCCTTTCATCCCTCCATATGCATTGCACTCCATCCACCCCCACTGTAAATACTGTACTGTTCTCTATAGTGGCCCAAAATGGCCATAAAACAGAGGGAAAGAATTGAATGCAATCCTGACGTACTGTTCTTTCTCAGTGGTTTTTTTGTAAGTTATAGACAGCTGTATTATCCAGTGACCTTACCTCTGTTTGTCATTGCCCATTCTAATCCCTGTCACCACTACATAAAAATCATCCATTTTCCCTCTGCCTTTACTCGTCTCCCACCGCCACCTGCACTCTAGACACTTTATTCCTCTCTGTCGTCAAAGAGCCATCATGAATAAAATGTCAAAAGTAGGATCCAGAGTAGGATTTAACACAGTTCAAAAGGTCTTGTTGGAGTGTAGTTCAGTACTTGGCTGAAACAGGAATAGAACCAGTCACTGAGACATTTTGATGATATTCTTAGCTATTTACTCATGGTTTAGAGCTGTGATGTAACCCTACTCTCCGAGTCATGTTCAGATTTTCAGATTTTATTTATGACGGCCCTTTTAGTGGAGACAGGGAGGAACAGATAGGTTGTTTTGAGTGAAGGTAGGGTAGGCAGAGTGGATGATAATATGTGAGCACAGGCACTGGTACTGTATCAACGTAGAGTAGTTTGACATTTTGGGAAATACTATTTGCTTTCTTGCGGAGAGTGATAAGAGACAAAAGATATCACTCCAGTATTGGCCTATTCAAAACTGCAGCTAGGAGAAATAACAAGTTAAAAGAAATAACCTGGTAAATAACTGTACATAAACCATAGGTTGTCATTTTTACACTTTTGGTTTAAGTACAAGATATAGCATACTAAGTAGTGAGCTTTAGAGGTGCTGATAGGCAGATTTTGTTACCTTTGGACAGACTCAGGGGACCTGTTTTCCACTGGTTTGCAATCAGTCCAATTTGAACTGATTGAACTGATTCAATTTTGGTGGTCAAATGTCAAAGGTCACTGTGACCTCACAAACCACGTTTTTGGTGATATTTCACGACCGGTCTTGAGGGAACTTCTTCAGATTTGGCACAAACATTCACTTGGATTCAAAGATGAACAGACTAGAATTTGGTGCTCAGAGGTCAAAGTTCAAGGTCACGGTGACCTCACAAAACACGTTTTTGGCCATAACTAACAAATTCATACACTTATTATGACACCATTTCACTCAAATGTTTAGGAGGATAAAATGATGATGTGATGACATTCTATATCCAAATGGTCAAAGGTGAACTTCACTGTGACATCATAATGTTCTGCAAAAACTCTTCCAGCCATTGTTAAATAGTGTAACTCAGGAAGGGGAGAGCATGACCATGTTTCCTGCAACTTGGCTGGTTGGCGGAAGCATACAACCTCAAGGCAGTAATTCTAGTTTGTTTTATGCTAAGCTAAGCTAATCGGCTGCTGGGTGCAGCTTTAAATTGACTGGACAGATGTGAGAGTGGCATTGATCATCTCATCTAACCCTCAGAAAGAAAGCGGATAAGTGTATTTCCCAAAATACAGAACTATTCCATAACCATAATGGACTACTTAAGAACAGAGTGTGTTGTTGGGGTTTAAGTAGTTCTTTGAGGAGGTGATATTGATCTGTAAAAAACACAGCATAGTGCATAGATGTTTCATTGATGCTAGGAAGCCTTGAGACAATGATATATGGTAATCTTTGGACAAATCCTCATCTCAGTAAATTAAAAGAAATATCAATGGTGGGTCACACTGTGGATTTGTTTACTATATGTGTCTGTGTCATCATGCTAAATCAAGCATTCCTGATTTACTTCATATTTGATGTTATCCAAATGAGTCTGATGCTCACATAGTGACTGTGACAGAAAACTGACAACTGTCTTGTCTTATCAGGGAGGAATGTACGTCTTCCAGCTGTTCGACTCGTACGCTGCCAGCGGGATGTGTTTGCTGTTTGTGGCCATATTTGAGTCCATATGTATCGGCTGGGTGTACGGTAAGAGTAGAGACTCCACTTGAAACATAGCAAGAGATCTCGAAGCAGTGTTGTCAGTGTTGTCAGTGTTTCACGTCTCCTGTCACTACAGATAACAGTAGTTTGTCTTTTGTCAACTGAACAACTGTCAGACGTTCCAGCATAGAAAAACAGGCCATTGCACAAACCTTGTGTAATGCTTTTACCCTTCTTGCTGCAATAATATTTCTTCTCTGCCCTCTGCTGGAGAATGGTCTCAAACACATGAAGCATTTACCAAGTCTTGTACTGAGATGTTAAAAACAACATTATGGTACAATAGCAATGTGAAAGTTTGCCATTTAACATTTTTCTTAACTAAGCATTGTGCCTTTTTTTTTTATTCAATAAGCCAAACAGTCCTGCAATGTGCACATTTGGCCTTAATTTCTGGGTTTAAATATCGGTGCATTTACATTATTTTCTGCCTTATTTCAGTAAACAATCTGACAACAAACTTAATTATATTAATTCAGTTCAGTACGTCTAACATGCAGCAAGGCAGATCTTATCCACATCAAATCAGCAGCTCTGTTTAGACAACCATACTCTGTCAAGAGACATCAATCACGTCATTATTTTGACGATCCATGCACACACTCTGAGTGACACTGATTTGCGTTTCAGGTAGTGACAGATTCTACCTAAATATTGAGGACATGATTGGCTACAAACCTGTCTTCTTCATCAAATGGTGCTGGATGATCTTGACCCCGGGCATCTGTGCTGTGAGTCCACTGCAGACACAAATACAAGAGCAGCAGTAGCATCAACAACAGCAAACAACACATCATCGTCGATGATCAGGAGCAGACAATAAAAAAATGCTCTTGTTTTTTCTTAGTATTTAATTAGAGAATAAAATCATTTTGATACATCTTGTAATATAATTTCTCACTTTTTGTAAATAATTTAGTTGTATACTGTAGCTGTTGCTTTGCTAGACCATACTGTTGTGATATTTCTTAATGCAAGCAAAAACACTGTTTATGCATCCCATATGCAGCTTTGATTGATACCTAGATTTAGGAGAAAATATTTACATATTACGCATTTATTCATGTAACAACTGGTTTGGATATTTTTCCACACAAAGGTTCTGTTATATGTGGCTCTTGATCTTGATGTTCTAAACCAGTATTGAAACCATGTGACCTTTATTCATCAAAAGCATTTCTTTCTCATAATGTAAACAACAACATTTACAAATAGAATAACTTTTTTTCTCTGCCACAGGGAATTTTCCTCTTTTTCCTTATCAAATACAAACCGCTGAAGTACAACAACATGTACACCTACCCTGACTGGGGCTATGGTATCGGCTGGTTCATGGCCATGTCCTCGATGGTCTGCATCCCTCTGGGGATTATCTGGAAGATCTGGAAGACTCCTGGCACCTTCTCTGAGGTACAAACACACACATGAACAAATCCTATATTCATCAGCATTGTGTCTCAAATAATGAAGAAATGTTTTGCAGGTATATGGTTGAAGTTGATCAGAGAAAATACTACTACTCATATAAGCTCTTCCACATGTAGTTTCAGCCATTGGATTTGTCTAATTTATTGTAATACTTGTAATGCTAATTGTAGTGGCCTCCAACCATCCCTTGTAGTTTCTGGCTTGAAATTAAAAAAATAATTATTTTTGCTGTGCAAACCAGGCATTATCTTGTTTGCTTCAAACATATTTTATCTCCGTAGCACAGAAAATCAATAGAACAGAAGTTATTTTCTGTCATCCTTTCATTCATTCACTATCTCATATTGCCCATCTTCTTTGATTAAAAGAACATCATCTCTTCCCTGTTGTGTGGCACAGAGCAGCCCCCTTTGTACTGTAAATAAATTCAGTAGATAACTTCCTGACTTTGGCCCCGTGGCAAACAATGAAAATTGGCCACTATTCAGGCAACAGTCATCCATAAAAGAGACTGTCAATGGATGGCCCTCCCATTTCCTCGCACAAAAATGTTAGGGCTCTAATACAAAGCCTGGTACTGGTGTTCACATATTTTTCTCATTCAAAAACAACAATGGACAATGTCAGCAGACATTGTACTGTAAGGCTTTCACCATCTGTTTTGCAATTGGGAAAACGTTTTAACAAATCACTTGCTGAGCTTGGAACTGAGTGAGTCTCACAAATGCAGCTGCTGTATCTCATCTCACATCTGTATTCCTCAGAGAGGCTGTGACACAAATGGCTGATCTCCCGTCATTTGCTTGAGGGGGGATCAAATAAACAAACTGTAGGTTTCTGATATGAGATGATCAGTAGTGGCCTCTGGCCTTTGGCCAACCTTAGGTATGATGAATAACAGACACAAATGGGAATTTAGTGTTGGAATCTTGGTAAGTTGGCATGAAATACTAAATACTTTGTTATTTAATATGACAAGTAATTTATACAGTATGTTACAGAACTAATAAATCCCTGACTCAAGGAGTGTCTTAGTCTATGGTATATTATACATACAGTAACTGGGTGTACCATATGGTCTGTGGTCTCAGTGCTGTTCTGTTCACTTGTTCGTCCCCAAAGTATGAAACCTAACAAAATAACAATTCAGTCTCATGTCTATACATAAGAGGTAATGGTGAGTTGATGTTACAGTACCACAAAAAGCAGATTTATTGTAAAAATCAATCTAATATTTGCTAGCACAGACACATTTATATTTGGATTACATTTTTTGTTGATGCATTTTCATTCACCTTCTTATACACCTAAGCTGTATTTGCTTAATGCTGCTACTAGAAGTAGCATCGTGGTGTGAGACTGAGAGATAACCTCTTTTCCCTCTCGTGTCCCTCTCTGCAGAGGATGAAGAAGTTGACGACTCCCAGCCGAGACCTGAAAATGAGAGGGAAGCACGCCGCTCTCAGTCCTTATGCCGCCAACGATGCAAAACTTAAGGTTGATGGGAAAATATCCACCATCTCAGAGAAGGAGACGCATTTCTAACTGACCGCCTGACTGACCGACCAAGCTGCCTGCCGTCTTGACAACAAGTCCAATGAAACGAAAACTACAGCAAACAACAACAACAACAACAACAACAACAACAGTATCCACCACTACACAAAACAGGAAACAAATGACTTGGAGTGTTATTTTTGTTTTGTAAAAAAAAAGAGAAAAAAAGGGAAGGTTATCACATGATTATGTAGTCTGCTTCTGTTTTGCACAAACTTTGAATAACACATTTGTGGTTTTCAGTTAATATTGTGACTAAAGCAGCTGTTTCTTTCTTTTTCTAACCATTAATGTTTTAAAATCTGTTTGATGACATACAGTATATGGTTAAAACTTGTCCTGGTACCGTGTCAGTACTGGTCACACTAGTGTTTGTGCCTTTAGAACAATACCAATGTCATGTGCTGTAAAAGGCTTACACTGTACATTTATTGGCAAAGTGCTGTGCCTCTCTATTAGGTACTAGGTACCCAGATGTAACTATCTAAGATGTAGCAGCTTGGGGACCATTCTACATAGTTCTCTGTGTTAACAGAGGATACAGCAGCATGTCTTAGTACCGAGGCTATAGGAGGACACTGTATTCCCCTGTAAGCAAAACTTTGAGTTGTATATAAAGAGTTTTGCCATTGAAATCTTGGATGCTATCTGAACCAGCTGTGACTGTGAGGGATGTGGATTCTTTTTAGGCCTTCAGTGATTCTCCTTTACTTGAATTCAGTGCTATAAAGCAACATAAGCAAAAACTAACTGGATGTAACTGAATGACATTAAAAGGTCATTGTTCATCATATATTGGGACTTTCAGGGCTTTGCAGATTTCCATGGCATTGCTCTTTCTAATCATGTCTTTGCTCTGGAGGTTTACAGTATTATTAAAGGGCAAACAAAAAAAAAGGGGGGTCCAGGGTTAAAACACTGTAAAATAGATCCCCTCAGTTTTGGATATCTTTAATTTTACATCTGTTAGGTTTGAGCTGAAAATCTGTACATGGCTACGAATAGCAGTGAGCGACTCGCAGGCTGAGTCTAAAAACACACCTCTCTCTCCTCCAGCTGCCCTCCTGTAAGTCGTGGATATCTGTCATTTCACAGTAATTATGCTGAGCCTAACACAGAGTGACAGACAGACGTGCTTCCACCCCTGCTTTTTTTATTTCCTGCTCCGCCTGTAGAGGAGAAGATGGATGCCCATCAGATGAGCATTTCAAAACCCATCCGTCTTCGTACCCCCCCCTCTTTTTATTCTTTTGCCTTGCCCCCTTCTCTCTTTTCTCCCGCTGTCCTTCCCTCTCATCTTCAACCTCTGCTTGTCCGCCCCCTTCAACTTTTTCCACTTCTGTTTTTGGCTTCTCTTTATCACGTGGCGGGCTTGAACAAGGCCTTATATAAAACTGTGCTGCCGCTGAATGCTTTGTACTTCAGCACACATCTATACATTACCAATGGTCTTGCTATTGATTAGTGTTTCTGTGACCTTTTCTTCTCACATTGTAAAGGACGAAAAAAAAAAATACAGCTTTTAATTTTCCTGTCTGAGTCACTGCAGGGGTGAAAGCAGTCTGTCCCCGCCATCCATTTAATTGTGGTTAAGAGACAATGAGCTGGTCTCAATGTTCAGATCGATCTCAGTCCATCACAGTCTCATCCAATCAGCACTCGAATGACTCTTAAGTTCTCCTCTCTCCCTTCCTCGCTTTGTCCGACTTTCTCGCTTCCCTTCCTTTCTTTCCTCTGTCCTTGTTTCCCGATGAAAATGCAATCAGAGGAGAGCATCTGAGGGGATGAAACTTTGAATTTCTCTCTTTACAGTTTTCCAGGAGGAGGCAAAGAAAGCAGGGGAAGAAATAAGGAATTGATGAGCTGAGGAAGTGCCTGATCGAGTAAGTAATGAGGGAAATCGAGGAAGTGTTTAGTGACCGAAGCCCCTCCTGTCTAAGCTGTGACATCCTCTTAAACATGTGATTGGTCCCTCTGGTGTGGTTGCATTATGACATTATCACCTCCTCACTGATGTTTGTGCAAGTTAATAGTTGTGTGCACTGGATATTATAGCCTGCTGTTTAACACTGATCATGTTGATGTATATTTTTACATCTCTTTCTAGAAATCTGTGGTCTATTTCTTGAGATGAAAAATGTTTAAAAAGAAGTGCTGTAATAAAAAGAATACATCCTTTGTTTTGACTTTTGATATGCCGCTCAAAAGATCTTGTTATAGAAATATAATGAAAGGTGTTTTACTGTTCTGTACTGTTCTACACAGATTTTGGTATTCACAGGACACGTGAACTGTCTGCTTACTCATTTTTAAGAATAAATATTATAAAGGAAAAGTGATTGTAGACTCTGGTGTTTTTTTATTTTATTTTATTTAACTTAATCTCACAACTGAACTGTGCAGTTATCCTGAAAAAGGAAAAAAACTACTCTTAGACACTGACATTTCCTTCTTAAATCTCTTGAAAGGGTTTCATGCCTCTATTTGTGATGAAAACATCATAGTTAAAATGATAGGATCAGATAAGATAAGATGGCATTTTACCAAGTCCAATGCAGCAGCTGGATCATAGGCAGTCCTAAACAGTTATATGATATGAAGCAGAGAAATGTTATGTCTTTCATGCATATTGCAAAACAACTTTTGCTGAAGGATGTAAAGGAAGAATGACTGAATGAATAAGGAAGAACCCCATACAAAAACCTCCTTTCTATCAGTTTACATATTCCATTTATTATAAATTTTAATATAAGAAAGGAGGAATTGCTTGAGTTTAAATTGACTGGTCATAATGTAATATTATAGCTGAAGATGTAGGTAAGATGTAGATGCACACTACACAGGAAATGTGACATGAAAAAAAAACAAACATGTTAAAGCCTCAAAACATCTGCCCCATTAGAACATCTCCCTCACTCTTCTGTTATGTTTGTTGCACCTGTTCGAGCTGGGCGACTTACCTTGTTAACATTTTTATTAAAATGTAGAGTTTTGTGATATCTCCACTGCAGCTACAGTGCACCACCAAAACTCAACCTGACTAGAGGTCTAATTAGTGTAATAGCCATTTTTTGACATGTCCCTACAGAAAAAGGACAGGTCTGAATAATAAAATTATGAATGATGAATTCCATTTAGCTGCTTCAGTCTCAGGGTCCTGGTATTGTGACTGCAGGCTCACTGTCACACTGTCATGGCTTCCTGGAAAAACTTGAGCGGCAGTCATTGTTAACGTTGTTAGTAACACTTCTATTTTTTTCTGCTATGCTCATTCAAAACTGTCTGTTGCGAAAAAGGCATACAGATTTTCAGAAGTATATGTGCTGACAAAATTATAACTCTGACAGTGCCTCAGTTCAGTTCCAGCTAGCAGCCTTTGTTGCATGTCACACCTCCTGTGTCTCTTTTTTTTTCTCCTGCATTTCTGTATCTTTTTTGTCTCTATCACACAAAGGCAACATGCAAAGAAAGAAAGAAAAAAAATGACACTATTTGTTGCTCTAAGTCCAACAAGTATCGATGCCCCCTCTGCCCTATCCTCCACCACCACTAGAGGAGCCTCTGAAATTGTGATTGCAGCCTAAAGGAGCATAGAGTCAGCCCTCAGTCCATAATTATCAATAAACAAAATAAGCAAAGTTTCTATGAGCAACATCTTTTTTTCTTTCTATGATCCATGATTTATTGGAGGCCATTTTATATCACAGTAGTACAGATGTGATGGAATCCCAAATATGCTTGTGAGCCTCCATGTGTATGCAAGGATGTGTGTTGAGCATCTAGTGTGCGATTTGTGCGTGCATGTGCAGCCATGCCAGTGCATCCAACTGTCACACTTCAGAAATCAGCTTTAGTTTCTCTGATTTGGAGGTGACATCCTGACTCGATCCTGTAGATGATGTGAAGTAAATCTTCCTTTGTTTTTGTGTTACGTCGCGGACACATGAAAACTTATGCCAACACTTCATGAGGTGAAAAAGTTTCTGGCCTCTGCAGACGAGCAAAACCCATTCAGGGAGTCATGTGAGGGTTAAATGGCTGTCAGCGGGAAAAACAGTCTCTCCCAAATGCTGTTAAACGACTTTTTGCTTTTCCTTTTTCCATTTAGAGATAAGCTTTATCTAAGAGCTTTATCTAAAACAATGTGGTTGACTGACAGGAATATACTGTATACATTATGAATAAAATTTCCGAGGCAGAAATGTATTATTCCAGTTCACTTGTGTCTTACTTTGTCTGCTGATAAGTGTGGCTCAGAGATAACCACACAAATGAAAGTAAATAAGTAATAAAATAATAAAGAAGAATATTGGAAGTATGAGCAGCTTTTCCACATGTTACTATCAAAAATATTGATAAACAGAAGTATGCAGATAGATAAACAGGCCACAGCCACTCAATAGCATGAAGAGAAACAATCACGTAGAGACTTGGCAGTGAAAGCATGACAAGTAACACTAACCATGCCAGGTGAGATGCAGGCGAACAACGACATTCCATTATACACACATATAATCCAGCAACAATTACACAGTACGCACAGCACTAACAGGCAGCCTAACATGAATGCAGATTTATGGGAGACACAGACTGATACAGATGCCATAAGACAGACGAGCACACACAAGACAGCAGATAGAGGAGCAGTCACAGAGAGAGAGAGAGAGAGAAAGAGAGAGAGAGAGAGAGAGAGAAGCTGCATACTTCCCTGCAGTTATGGAGAAGGCATAGAAGATTAGTTGACTCACGCACAGTGTTCTGGGGCAGCGCTTCAGGACAGAGCCAAGATAGAAACACAACGCACCAAAAGTCAGCCTTGCCTAAAGATCATAGCAACCTAGATTCTTATCCTGATCTTTTGATAAGGAGCGAAAATGGGAAAATGTGCAAGAAAATCACTTGACTGTAAACGCAGAGATGAAAATCCAGTTACCTTTTCATTCGTTGCACTGTAGGTTTCTTACCTCCATAGACTTCTTGTTTTGTTTTTTTTATGTTATTTGATGTACGTCTACTGGGAAAAATTTGCCACACAGGAATGAACTTAAATTACTTCCATTTTTTTTTCATAGTCCCACAGCGAATAAAGCTGTCATTGAAGTCGGTTTAGTTTAGTTTTCTTGTCATATCGATATTAGTGTAGGCCAATGATTTTCTGACATTTGTGACCGAAAAATAGACTTCCTGCCTCGATAATGGTACAACTACAAGTCTTCACTGGAGACCTCAGGAGGTAGAGTGGGCTGTCGAATAATTGCAGGGTTGGGGGTTCAATCCCCAGCTCCTCCTGCTGTCCCGTTTGTCGAAGTGTCCTAGGGCAAGACTCTGAACCTCAAATTGCCCCCTGAAGGGCAGATCAGCACCTTGCGCGATAGCGCTCTGCCGTTTGTGTGTGAGTGTGCGTGTGGGTGGGTGAATGAGTGGCAAATTGCGCTGTGTGTTGTTCTCTTGCATTGTTGAAAAGAATGCATGGGCAGGACACGGGCAGCCAAATGAACATGAGAGGGAAGGGACAATTGAAGAGAGGTGGAGAAATTAGGGGAGGGAAACACTGTAATGGATAATGTACAAAATGAAAGGCAGAGAGGCCGACTAGAGAGGAGAGTGAGCCTTCAGGAAAAGTGGAAATCAGTTTGTGTTTATAAGTTTCTATTTACACCTTTAAATAATCACAATAAAAATCCAGACTTATAGCCGAACATGACTCTTCTGCTCCGCTTTTTACCACCCAAAAGGGAGGAGATTAAAAAACAACTTTCAAGGCTTGCCAGTGCAGCAGTAATTCCCAGTAGGGGGGGGGGGGGGGGGGGTTAGTGAATGACTGAGACCACGATTATTGTGAGACGTTTTTGTGTTAAGAGCTGAATCGAAAAAGTGAGACAATGCATTTAAGAATAGTCTAATATGTGCATTAATAAAGCAGCAGTTCATCAAACATCTCATACATTGTATACAGCTGTTATTATGTGGCTATGGCTCAGAGCATAAATCAGCCAGAGGTCGTGTGATTGGTTCTTTAAAAAGACTCTGCTTCCACACTAAATTTAATCATGTTCTGTTCCCTTTTGGTCCCCTGCCGCTGTGACATGAAACTGGAGTTATTCTTTTAATTTCAGCAGGGGGCAGCAAATTCCAAACTACCATGACTGAACAAGCTTTAATGCCAGGTGAAAAAAAAAAACTACATTGTGTGTGTCTGTGTGCAAGGTGTGTGTGCAAACATTTCTGTGTGTGACCACATGTGTTTTGATGAGTGGGCGTGTAAACATGACTGCATGTATCTGTGTGTGTGTGCCTGTGTGTGTGTGTGTATGTGTGTGTGTGTGTGCGTGCAAAGCCTGTTTCTGCTCACAACAATATATCTGTGTGTTCAAGCAGCACATGTGTCTGTGGATCTCTATTATCGCTAAATGAATAGTTTGCATGCTCACAGCGTCTCACATGGCGTCATGTAATATCAGGTATAGTTTATCCTTTGCACGCTTGATGCCGACAGCCTCCTCTTCCCTGAAAAGTGGAGTAAATACGCCAGGCTCATGTCTTTGCACATGCATGTATTGAGTGCGTATATGCTCATGAGGCATTTCCTGCATGTGTTTTCTTCAGAGTGTTGGAACCGTGCTTATCATGACGTCCCATCATGACGGTATCACAGGCACACAACCTTGTAAAAACAGAATGAGAGCTGGATGGAAAGAGAACGGCCAATGGTGGAAAATAGACTGATGAAATGAAAAGGCAAAAAAACGAGAGTTAAGAGGATGGGTGGGAAAAGGAAATGGATAGGGGAGGGGCGTTGGTGAGAGTAATCTGGTGTGTAATGTAAGGAGGCAAGACAGAGAAAATGGTTTCCGTACCTGGTGAGAAAGAAAGTGGAGAGGCTGGACAGGAAACCCGGAGGTCAGAAAGGGTAACAATGTCCATTGGCCTTCGTATGAAATCACCAGATGCTGCTCCCAGTAGCAACTGATGAGAAATACCTGCATTAGACTATTGTTGTTTTCAGATAAGATTATCAAATGAATATACAGTATATGATATCCATTTTGTGAAAAAAATCAGATCATCATTCAGTCAATAAGAAATTCACTCTATTATATTATATATTATATATAATATATTTTCATGTGTCAGCTGCAAGCCTTTAAAAAGCTCCATCAATTATCTATTTGTTATGTTTTGTCCAGAGTTATGTTTGGTTGGAAGGTACACAGCCAAACATGAAAGTGGGCCATGAGAGAATTAAAATCAGACTCTAAATAATTCTGAATAATGTGACTTTAAAAAGCAATTACATTATGTTACTAGATCCTTTCTGTATGTTGTTGTGCTGTGTGTTCTTTTTGTTTATGGTCTCATCATCTCTCACAGTAACAAGGCCACAGAGGTATGTTTCAGGACACAGTTACCACAGCTTATACATCTTCAATTATCTGCAGATCAACTTCTGTCTCTAGAGCACTTCAAGCTTTAGTTGTATGTGTGTCATTTTCTAGCGCTGTACTACAATCATAAGAGCAAGTCAGGTTTGGGGAACCCCAGTCCTGTTTGGCCACATGCTTATCTTGTAATCCGATTCAATTTCACAAGAAAGGGAAGTAGAGAAAATTGGCAAATCATACTTCTAGTATCCCACTGTGACTCAGAGTGTGCCCTAATTGATCGAACTTTAAGATTTAATTTTGTTTTTTTTGTTTTTTTGAGGTTGTTGTTTGATTTTTAAGTGAAAACTACCACATATATCGATCAAACGATGACTGTTCGTACTGTAACCCTGCTTATTCATCCCACAGTCTCTTTTTTCATCCTATATTGTATAAGATTTTTGTTCTATGGTGTTGTTCAGCTTCTAAACTGATCGACTTTCTTTGATTTTTTTTTAAATTATTTATTTAAATTACTTAAAATAGTCTTTGTCACTGTGAAAAGAAAACCATAGTCAACTTACACTGGACACTTACTGTTGTCCAGTGTTGCTCCATGCTTAGCATATGTATTTAAAGAGAGAATTAGAGGAGATGACATCCATCTTGCAAACAAAAAAAGAGAAAAAAAGTAAATATTTCATTGTCAGTCAGTCCATTTTACAAATAAATAAATCAGCTATTCAATCAGACAGTCGATAAATCAATCATTCTACTCTTACACTAAATCAGTTCAAGTAAAATGAACTGGCACTGTGCAACAATGAAACTTCTCTGACACAATGTAGTGAAATGCATTCAGATGATTACACTTTTGTCTCGTCTATGCACATGTCCTGTGCTGCCCGTATGAGCTCGATAATAGACACATTAATTTCCAATGACATTTTAAAGAGTCAATGAAAAGCTATTAAACCCTATGGTGAACCTTGACCCACATGTCAACATTTTCTCTGTGTAATGACAGTGCAGAACACATTAGCATTGTGTGTGTGTGTCTGAGATAGAGAGACAGTAGAAGTGTGTTACAGGGGTAAGGATGTCAAATGGGACCTGACTTAGCACCTTCCTTGAGGTCTCAGTTCATGGGTCAAAGAGGAAGAAGCCTGCGGACAATCTTTCTTTCTCTCTATTGGCAGTAAATGAAGTGTAACCTGAAATACTCAGCCATGCCACCATCTATCGTTATCATTAACAGCATCTTTGATGCAATCGGGAAGTGTTTATCAATTAATCCAGTGACAGAAAACAGTGACAGGTAATATTTCACTTGGTGTGTTTTTTTAAATAAATTTCAACCCCAGAGTTTCAAAAAGTAGGGCAAACACTCATGTTTTCATTATCCTTATCTCTTCACCTCACTGTTGCTGCTTTGCTGCTGTCCTCACAATTTCATAGTTTGATATGAATTACTATTACAAAAGCCAGGCCTTAATTTTCTACCTGTGTGCAGCTAGCATGGATGAATAACCGTGAAACAGGCAAGTGCTTGCTGCGAAAGGTCAAATTCAGCTGTGTGTGAATGTAGGAAGGAGGGAATTGAGGCGGGCCAGAGGAAGCATGGCCAGAGGGCTGAGCATCTTTTAGAAAGCTTTGTTTTTTTCATGCCTGGTTGAGATTTACTTACAGTAAATTTAATATTATTTGCCACTAAAAGGTTTTCAGAATCTATAATTTGATTGAGAATAAGATTTGTTGTTGTTGATCCTTTGTGATAAAGGTGAGTGAGGAGAACCTCTTTGCTGTTTTATATTTCTGAATCATGCACAGGAGTGAAGAGAGCACTATATAATTGGGGGAAAAAAATGAAATTTAGAGGGGCCTGAAGAAAATATTCATATTATTTTAATTAATATAAATTCTTTTTATACTGTGTGATCTTTTGCCCCTTTGCATCCATTGTGTTACAGAGTGTACTGTATATAGACACATGCTATTTGTGTACCTGTCCCAATTCATGTGTGTTTGCTCAGTAGACCCAATGAGTGGTCTATGCCCATTGGGTAGGCCCGGTGTTGCACGGTTCCGCAGTAATGGGTTTTGGCAGCTGTGTAATTTCTGTTGATTTGTCCCTGACCTTGGAAAAGTCTTCTTTTGCGGTGCAGGTGTCATTTGTAAGACACATACACCCAAACACATACAGTACAGCCACACGCAAAAAGACAAATAAGCAAACACAAACAACACCTTCATATACACAGCTACTTGATTTCCCTATCTGCACATGCACATATCCACCAGCTCACATTCATACATGAACCCCCACCAGCGCCCTCCATCCACACACGTTCACACACAGACAGGCACACACGCACGCACGCACGCACGCACGCACGCACGCACGCTTGGTGTTAGTAGGTCAAGTCACCATTCAGGGACCAGCCAATGACAACGTTTCCAATTTCACTGTCAAGTAACATTGACTGGTTGAATGGGTCACTGGTTAGGTGGGACACCAGCTCTGTGGTATTTCAGTAAAGGCTTTGGGTTACAGCCCTATTTGATGTAATATGCCTTGGTTAATACAGTATAAATGCAGTATATACGTATATGTGCACTATGGATAGTAATATTAAAACAATTACATTTTACATCACTACCACCAAATGAATGTAGGTCACCATTTAATCATGTTTGGAAATGCTCCTGTGTATCTTTATGCATGTATAGCTTTTAAAATGACTTTCGCTCAGACATTTTACCACTAGAGAAACCAAAGGTTGCAGCCAGTGTCACAAACATGAGCCACTTAGAACACTGTAAGCATTTAATGGTATTAGATGTTCACCAGAGTTGATTGTATTGCTCCTCCGTTTTTTCTCTCACTCTCTTACTGTCTAATTTTACTACCCTTCTTTCCACTCACACTTTGCTGTCACTGATCATCAAAACAGTCAATACCTTCTTACTTGTGGTACCACCATTATCACACCTCTCACTGATTGAACAGCATGTGTGTGTCACTGAGAGCTGATCAGTGGCACATAGTTGAAGGCAGGAGAGGAGTAAACATATCGCACCGTCACCGTAATATCCAGTAAACAATGGCAACGTGACAAAATGAAGTAACTTTAAAATGCAAGTGTGCAGATTAAACCAATGACGATGAGCATTATGATCCAGCCCATAGTCTCATCCGACTCATTTGCTCAGAAACTCCCAATAGATTGACTGGTTGTAAAAACAGATTTATTAACAGAGACGTTTGGGGGGTAAAGTTTGTCTGAATTGTTAATTATATCATTGATATCTTGTTCCATATGAAATTGTTCTGAATCCAACCACAAGATTTTTGAAACCCTAACATTTGTACATGTGACGAATTTCCTTCTCACCATCCTTTACTGCTTTAATGTTCTTTTTATGGCGCCGCTCATGTTCCATCATCCAACTCCCATGGGAACATAAAGCAGCTGTGACTGTCCATTGGATTTCAAGACTTTAGTCCCAAGTGTTAATGATGTTTTCCAGCAGCACCGGGTGTACAGTATCTTTGTGCAGCTGTTAAAATTCAGTTAATTTTTTTCTATCCATTCAAACCAGTTGGCAAATCTGTCTCAATTTTACATGGCAATTCAACAAATCATCGCAAACCAAACCAACCCTACTTTAATAGAACGGTAAAAGCTGCTATTCATAGTGTTTCAAATTAACAAATAATTTGTATATCCGTCTGCCTTTATCACTATCCTTGTGTTGTGCATGACTTTCCTGCATTTGCAGTGTGTTTCTGTGTATTGTCAACAATGTCACGATGCTCGGCCATGACAGTAATCACAGTTTGGAATAATGCACCAACCAAGCAGAAAATTATTCAGAAAAAACGAATATTGTCAAGATCAATGATTTGTATGACATTACGTTTTGAAAATCTTGGACATAACAATGGAGTATATCAGTTTCAATGAAATTCCTTCAAAAAATTAATATGTATTTATATGTAATTGTATATCATCTGCATAACAGTGGAGGCAAGACTGTTTCCCAGGTGTAGAATATATCTAGAAAAACACAACTGAACCTAGACCACATCCGTGCCTTCAGACTGAACAAATGTTGACCTTGTGTTATTTCACCTTTCGCTTTTGCAATCCATGTTTATTCTTAACTGTATAGGCGTCAACTCTAGTTAGCTAGCTACATATGCACTGTTTGTGTGATGAATCGACTTGATTGAGTTCAAAACTTGCCAGTAACTCCAGAAAATTATCATATGATTTTTGGGGTTATCTTTCTCCACTCCTCTCTCCATTTAATTTTTACCTCCATATATTCATAACTAGCAGTCATTTTTTTGTAATTTTAGGGACAGCACAGAGAAACAATGTTACAATGGATAAAGAAATACAACTGATCTAATATATTCAGGGAATCTAGCTGAAGCACATTTTCAGCCCCTGGCTGATTTGAGCCTGAACACCTCCTCTTCACTAATACATGTAAGCTGTTACAAATGTTTGGGTTTGCTGTTTGATTAATCGTTAATCAGATGACCTGGCGAGATCAGTGACACCATAAAAAAGCCTATTTTGGATCAATTGGCAACAAGAAGACAAGTTAAGACATGTTGGACAGGGTAAGACAGGGTTTACCATTTGTTGTTGTTGAGAAGAATCTGAGCTCTGGGTCCTGTATAAACAACACACATCAGCTGAAGGATTGCTTGTCTTGTCGCTAAACCAATCAGCTGTGTGGGGTCAGGTGGTGACGATGGGTAAAGAGTGAAAGGAGAAAGACAGGGCAGAATTAGTCAGAGAGAGGGAGAGAGAGAGAGAGAGAGAGAGAGAGAGAGAGAGAGAGGGAGAGAGAGAGAGGGAGAGAGAGAGATACTATCTGCCCAAAAACACCTCTGGCTATTCTAAAATGAAACTCCTCATCATGGCTGTGACCTCTAGCCCCTGTTGTAAAGCACAGGGTAATTGAGGTTAACAGTTTAATTTGACCTTTGAAGCTTCTGTGTGGCTTCTGTTGGAACGTTTCCTGCTAAACTGCAAAAACATAAAGAACTACCACCTTTTGAATATTCTTATCTTCGGCTCCAGAAGGATTGTAATGTGAGGCAGAGTATTAAATCCATGCCACCGAGAGAGAACATCACATGGAGGGTAGATAAAATGTTTTAGAGAAATGAAATGGACTCTGAACTGAGAGATATTATTGGCAAGTGGTATGATGATGCCCTCTCTCTCTCCCTCTCTCTTGCCCTCACATAAAACAATGCTCAGTGTTTTGTGTTAAAATTTGTTTCCCTTTGTAAATATTCATATCATCTAATGTGGCACATTTTGTGAGTCTGCCCCCATTCACATTTGTCTCTGTCACTCTTTCTCCCTCCCAGGAGGACATAATAAACTACTCCATGCATCCACCTTTCAGATTCTCTAGGGAGCTGTGGTATAAGAGCCTGGAGCGCTACAAAGCTACAACACTACAACACTACACAGAGACACAAGCAAACAAAGAGGGCTCCTGACACTTAAATGACCAAAAAAAAAAAAACAACAACACAGAAACACTCAGCCATGAATGTGTTGCACAAAGAACACGTACACAGACTGACGCACAGGCACCTCTTGGAGTCCAGGGACTTGAAAACATGCATGTCGATGAGTTTGGCTGCAGGCACAGACACCTCCCTGTGAGTCACTTTTCTTGCCACCCGGTCCCAGCGCTATACACCTACCGCTTAGAAAGGTCACCATGTAAAGCCAGCAGCGAAAAAAAATAAATGAAGTTGTTCCTTGGGGTGACATCAGTCTTGAGGTTTGGGTATGTGCTAGGGTTTGCGTAGTGTGTGAGTGTATAGTATTTAATGGCAATTTAGTTGTGATAACTAACAGTTAAGTTGATTAACTTTGTTGTAATAAGGAAGATGCTTTGTAGTGTGATATTTGCATTGCTGGAGGAAATGATATGTGTGGAGGAAATTAAAGAATTATTCAAGCAGCCTGTAGCCTATAATGTGGTTTAGATAAGCACAGCCAGGTGGGGATAATAAGAGGATAAAACTTTTAAAACTATACACATATAGATTTTGTTTTACCCACAACATACATATTAAAGGTGCCACATATAGCGCTACATAGCCAACGTTAGCATTAACAGCTGTTTACTTACAAGTCTTGGAAAAACGTTGCTAGTTCAACTTCAAGCTTCATTCCTTTACTCAATATTAACACATCTTTCGTTTTCTGTCACTTCTTTTCTTCTACTAAAGCTAACAAGCTAACCAGCTAGCCGAGGCCCATCCTGTCTTATTATACGTATTCTAACCTCTTGCACACACAATCTGATATCTGAATCTGATATCAACATACGCTACACTAAAAGAGAACAAATTATGCAACATTAGTCAGCTTTGCATCCAAGAGTTGCACAAATTTTTACAAAATTTTACTGGAAGAAAAGAAATGAATGCTGCTAATTCTCCGCTGAGTCTATGCTGCTATCAGATGGTGGTATCACAATATTTCAAATATATTTATATATTTACTGCACATTGTTTAGTGAGGAGTTCTATATAACAAATTCAGTGCCAGAGTATATTAAAAAGCATATTGAAGCAAATGCTGGAATCAAACATTTCAAAGTTGTTTTGTTTTTCCTTGCGTTTTAATATAAATGATCACAATCGTTTTCATGAAACACAGAAGCGCCCAAGCTGATGACATGCTGTTTTACTGAGAACTTAGATTCATGATGTATCTCAGTGTAAGAGAACCTGTTCATGATGACCTGTTCTTCCACCTTTCACACCCAGAGTCTCTCCTCGACTGTCATTCTCACAGATTTTCTCTTCTCTTTCTTTCCCTCTCTTTATTTTGCTGTCCCTCTCTCTTGCTGTCTATCATCGTATTTTTATCTCTTCCTGCTCTCTGTTTCCCTCTATTTATATCTCTCTTCCTCTCTCTGAATGAAGTGTGAAATCAAATTAATATCAAGGAGAATACATCCCTGCAGCATTTGGCAATCCGATAAGAAAGTGCTCTAATTTTAGGAATTTAGGAAAAATATTTATATCTGATATGTTGTAATATGTTGAGGCGTGCTCTTTGAAAGACCTAATTGCAAGAAACAAAACAACTATTTGCAACATTTCTCTTGCACATGATCTAAAATACTTTTAGCACTTGTTAAAAGGATGAGCATCAGTGTGTACCATTTTTGGATTTGCATGCCAACACATGTCTGGTAAATGAACTTACACATTAATTATGTGTCGTGGGAATTTCTGAGAATCAGAGGACTGACAACAAGAGAGTGGTCCTTCTAGTTTATTCAGACACTTGCAAGTGGACGCCTCAGCCAGCAACAAAGAGTGTTCCTGACCAAGAGCGCACCGCATGTTCACCGCAGTCTGCTTTTATACACTCATACACAGTACAATTGCTGGGACACCTGTAGTACATACGTCACTACTCCCGACATGCCCACCTTGTATGGCACTAAGCCAAGTTAAAAAAGGGCATGAACGGGAGGATGAGAGTGCACAAACTAGCGGTGTATGCACCTCAAGCTATATGTCAAACAAATAAAATTAAAAAAAATTCCCTATATGAGAAACTTCTGAGATGATTCTTAAAGGGTATTAATCGTGTCTTTTAGGAGATGAAACACTGAAATGAATTCAGCCAGTTGTATACAGAAGCTTTCTGTCCACCCACAGTGTCTGTGCATAATCCAACTATTATATGAAAAAAAAAAAAAAAAAAGATGGAGGCAAGATGGTGCGAGTTCGTTTCCATGAGTGAAAGAATTGATAGCCTGAAGATGGAGTGCCTCCCACAGTTGTGCAGCTATAAAATCATTATGCATACAGCACAACTACAGTAGAGCATCTGCATGACTATATTTATATGTGAAACACTCTGAAGGACACACACTGTGTGCTATAGTTTAAAGTGGCGAGAGCTGAGTGAAATCGGTGGTATATTCATGATTTAATTTCTTACCGGAAACAGAGATTGTAGAGCTGGGGGAAGTAACTCACACATTGGAGAGAAAAGCTAATTCTGGTGACTGACTGCTTTAAAAAGATTAGGTATGTGTCAAAAGAAAGTCACTCCAAAGTGAAATATCATTTAAAACCACCTTGTCATCAAAGGGACTAAACTTTTCACTGGATTCAAATTTTAATTCTGAATTATTTTCCACCTTCCTCTAAAATCCGTTTAACTTTACTCATGCAATATCTAAAAGAAGCGGGGCAGAGGTGGCTCTGGTCTCACTGCAGTGAACCATGTCTGCTAGGTCAGAGGAAGCAGACCTGCATGGAAGCAGCATCAAAGCTAGAGGACCGTCACCTCCTCTATAGGTTTCTTTTAACACTTAATCCATTTCTGTTTTCTTGCTCTGATACTTATCTCTTCCTCCTGCGCCCCCCCCCCCCCAATTCCTGCCCTCCTCTACCTCTGTCCTCCTGCCTCAACTCTCTCTGTGTCCAACTCTCTCTCGGTAATTTTCCTCTTTGTTTGCATCTTCTTCAGTTTCCTCACTTTTCCTCTTGTCAGATGGTGAATCACATGGTGCAGTTTTGCTCCATTAATAGAGTCCTGTCATATAACCACTCACCTATCATCATCAAATCAGAATAATGAAGGTTATTAGTCATTTTTAACAATGCCTCAACAGCATACTTTCATTAAAAAATGGCATTACATGTATAGTTCACTTCTTTATCCCTCATTTTCTCACTGGCTCTTGCATACATTCCCTGAGATGGAGGAGAAGTCCATGAATCTACAAGCGGCAGTATAGCACATTACCCAAATTCCCTATGCCTAATGGTGTGTCAACATGGATAGGCTATTAACGTATAATGATGTGCTTTGCGATAACGAGTGGATTATTTGGTTTACTATGCCATGAGTGGCTGCACGGAAATAACATGGGGGGGGGGCTAATTCGGTCCTAATTCGATGCCCGAGGCGATCTTATCCGTTTTGTTATTGTATGTATGAAGTGCCTCTCCTCTCCTGTGAGTGCAATATGGTGAAAAGCTATTTTGGATGCTGTGGATGCAGTGCGAGCATCACATCCTTTCAGATTTCCTCAGCACACATCAGATAGCGGACAAGATATTCTTTCTGCTTAATTTTGCTGCACACTACATGTATCAGCAAGTCACTTCCTCTGCTCTTTTGTGTGATCTTATATGTCGCATGTTCATTCATGTGTGTCCCATTAGATTGAACAAAAAAAAAAAAAAAACAACAAAAAAACTGCAGTAAAGATTCATTCATTTTAGACCGACTGTAAGTGATATTTCACTCTGTTACATCTTCATTCTCCAGTACACTAATCTTAATTTGATTCTGCATCAGCACTCATCCTCTATGGTTAATTGCAGTGGGGCGTACATTCACTGGAGAGTGGGGGGGGTCCCTTATTTCTTCAGATAAAAGGGGCCAACCGAGAGCCTTTCAGGGGTCTTGTTACATTTAAATTCATGCAAAAATATAATTTTGTTGAAAATGATGGTGTGTGTCACTTGCTATATGTTGCTTATCTGTCTGACATCAGACGATTATGGTGTGGAAATGTTTTTGACTTGGAATTAAGATTTTTAGAGGTGTTCATTTTCTTAGTCAAAGCATGTTTCCTTATGTTATCCATAATGCGGTTCACATTGAACACTGAACAGCAACATGAAACATGACTTTCAGCTAAGGTAAATGGCCTAATCTAAGATGCAACTTTTTCATTTGTAAAAGTTATTTGAAATGATTTGGAAACATGTTATTCTCTGTGTGATAGCGTTTGATGTATTCACAAAAACCAACTCACCTCCTTTCTGGTAAAATTAATTATAAAAATTGATTTTTAGGAATCAGTGAATCAATTCAGAATCCTATGTGCATATTACTGTGGGAGAGGGGGACAGTAAAATAAAATCGGCAGGCAGGCAACAACAATCTGATAACTTGGCCTTGGAAGAGGCGACAACAGGAAGTATATCTCTGATCTTGTGAAAAATTTCATTCATATTTCAGTAATATGCAACAATGACTTCACACACTGCGTCAGAGTTAGAGACAGCTATTGTAGTAATAGCTCTACTTGAGGCTATTCCTTATTTGTCCCATATGCAGCGATGCAATGGTGCACAAGAATGAGAAGATGCAAATTCTGCACAATCATCTCCTATTGCATGTCCAGGCAGCTCTAAATTTCCTGTCTGCATGGACAAATGGGTGCTCAACTACACAGCACTATAGGTTGGGAAGGCTCGCCTTTTAAACAAACTTTGTTGTGTAAAGAGGGGCGACTTTATCAAGGTATTGTTTCATCAGCAAGAGATTTAAACACACCGTGACTTACTACTTTGGGCTTTTTGTGACAAATGTAAAACAACAGGAACATCTCTACTCAAAGGGCCTTTTCACTTTCCACCCTAAGAGAACGTGTTTGGAATACAATGCTAATCACATGGTGGACGCCTGCTGCATGCTAGCAGTGTAAAGCTACGGATGGAAATGTCTTTAATGGACCTCGGAAGATGAATATAACAACTTTGGTTATCCCCTGAATTTACATTTTTTTGTCCTGACAGCTTTCGGAGGGATTGTCATTAAATTTGGTGCAGACATCCCTGTCCTCCTCAGAATGGATTATAACAATCTGATTCCATCATCAGGTCAAAACTGTACTTGGGTTTATGAGCAAATACCTACAAATGTTAGCATGCAAGCACGCTAAAGTAAGAATTGCTGGCTGATGACCCTTAGTCTTGTTATAGAACAGTTGCTTCTCTGTTTTTGTCATCTTTTGTTTTAGTCTAAACAGAATCCCCACAGGGAACCGAATTGTTTAAAATCCATGACATAAAGCCACAAAGCGATCAAGTCATCTTCAAGTCCAATCATCTTTTCTTAACATTACTTTTGGTGCCTGCATTTGAACCCATTGTGTTCACCAAGCAGTCATGCAATTCAGTACCCTTTGTTTCTTAAGAAAAATCCATTTGCAAGTGTAGATGTATTCACACAGTATATATCACATGACATACTGAGGCCTGGAAATTGATTTTTGATCATTTTATAATCACTTTAAAATTAATTTGTGGTGAAAGAGAGAAAAAAAACGATTCCCAATCGTAAGTTCCAGCAGAAGCAATCCACTGTCAATCATTTAGCAGAAATTAGCATTGAGAAATTGATCCTCTGTTAAACTGGGGAATATATGAATTGATCGTGGGCTTTCACAGCAACGTAGATGTTTCACCAGAGGCTACAGACCAACAGACAAGAAAAAATGAGATTACACTGTGGCTCGAGGCAGAATCCAGTTTAACTTTTCATCATAGAAGGAAGAAAAAGGGAACAAGAAATGCTGCTTATAATTTTGTCTCACGAATTCATTAACATTGAGAAATTTCCTAGATTAGTTAAAGGAACTCCACAGAGGCATTTTCAGGCAAACATTTTTTAATATGAAATAGCTGCTGCTTATGTTTCCCTATTTTTTTAGCCAAGATGCTTCTTTTTGTCAGTCTCAGATTAACCTATTTCTTACTATCATATATAGTATGTAGGCTTTTTATCTCAACCTACAAGGAACCAATTTATTTTGATTGTTTTTTGGTTAAAGCTATGTACAAATTTGACTTGCACATTTAACAAGTTTAACTTCATTTATGCTTAATTTTACACAAAGTATTTGGAAACAATTAAAGGAGTGAACTGAAATTTGTATTTGCTAAGATGCAGCAAAGACCAGCATCACAACCTATCATTATCTAAGTATGTCCTCAGAAATATTTCAAAATACAACCACAAACACGTGACACAATGACAATGTCCCTTTGATAACTTCTCATTTGGTGAAAGAGAAATGAAGCTGGCAGTTTGCATTCGGCGTCATTTATCACCCCTGAAGGAAACAGTCAATGCACTTTTTAATGCCAAACTTCCTGTGTGAAACTTTTCCTGTCAGTATGTACAGTAGTCTATACTGCAGTTATCAGCTGGACCCACTGTCCTCTTCTTACCCTTTTTAAATGGCAGTGTGACGAGAGCCGTTACTCCAGGACTAATGACTCAGCATCACGCAATCATCTGTGTTCATTTAAGGTCTCCATGTTACCCTCGCCTCTCTCCCTTCGTCTTTTTTTCTCTCCGTTATTCCTCCCTCCTCCTTATCCCTTTCGATCTCCCTCTAAATTTCCACCTCCTTACTTATGCTTCTTTTTCTTTTTCAGTCTCTTCTGTCTGTTCCCCTTATTTTCAATTTCCTACTTGCTGTTTATGTCCCTTTCCCCTCTCCTCCTCCTCCTCCTCCTCCCTATGCTATGAGTAAAGCATGCCAGTCAAAGCCTAGTAGGCAGAACTGTCAGTACTGTTCATGGTAACCTTTCAGTGATGTAGACATGCAATAGTTAAGCCAGCAGCAGTGCCTAGCTAATGTTAATTCTCAACTGCCTGTTCCCCCTCCAACCCTTCCTCCTATTCTCTGTTTCCTTTCGTTATCTTTGTTCCTGTATCTCTTCACGAGCCATTTTCGTCTCAATTTGTCTTTGTTTGTTTTTCTAGTTCCTCTTCGATAATAAATTTCACCTTTTCCTCCCCCCTTCCTTTCCCTATCTGCCTCTTTCTTACCTTTGTCATTTTTTTCTGGCTCTCTTTTGCAATACTCCCTCTCTCCATATTATTTTGGTTTTCTCTCTTTCCTCAACCGCCCATTGCGTCTCTGCACCAAGGAACACAGAGAGTGACTAGTTGTTCATAGCTACAGCATGGGAGAGACATTTCTTTCAGCGTCAAGCCATCCTCCTGAAGATTCACATTCCCATAAATAGGATAAATGAGAGAAATGGGGAGAGGCGTCATTAAATGCCCTTTACGAGAAAGGGTCAGTGTCACGCATGTGGTTCTGGTTAATGAACCAGTAAAGAGGAACCTGACCCATAATAACTGCTCTGCCTAATCACCCTTACCTCTTACAACTGGACCAGAAGAAGACAGATCTTGCAGCTCTGCTCAAACAAGACGTGTGTAGTACAGAATCATTTTCAAGCAACTGGCCTCATCACAGCCAATGAGCCTTTGCAAAAACACTTGATTATTTATATTGTAGATTTGGAGAATAAGGAATCTCCAGTCATACCTGTATGTTTATTCTGCAGTTATTAAGTATCATATTAATTCTTATCTATGATATAATAACGTATACGATTTAAAAAAAATGAAAGATGGACACTATCAGTCATAATTGTGGCTAAAATGTGAACCACCGTATAACACTACAAGGTGTTCTTGACCTGTACTCTAGGAGTGTCAATGAGAGCCTACAAAATAAGAAAGAAGACTATGCTGTATGTGTTTCAATTATTATCAGCTACATGGCCAATTATCATTACTAACATGTTCAAGTCCAACAATAACAATTTGTCAGAATTCACAGGTGCGAAGCTGCTAAGGGAAACATCCTTGTAGCTTGTAACTCATTTTACACATAAAATTCTGTTTATTTGTCATGGTTGGTACTACTCAGCATGTGAAAGCAGTTCTGTAATGTCTTCTGTGTCAGGCTTGAGACTTCAAACATTTGACAGCAAACGTGTTGTGAGTTGGGGTCATGAGGTTTAAAAAATGGGTTAACTTCTGCACTGCATTATGGTAAGTGCAGGACCCATTGTTTATGAGGCTCGAATCAAACTAGGGATCAAATGTCAGGATATATTCAGGCCTCTGCTGCATCGATTTTGACCACTCTTTGCGTGATCTGTTTCTCAGATGTCCTCCAACTTTATGGAAGTGCAACACTGAATCACTGGAGTGACCCTTTAAAATGCTCGTGTTGGCTCATTCTCTAAATTCACAGTTGGGTAGGCCACTGGTTAGTCAAGAGTAAACAGAGATTTTGCTCATGTCACCACTGAGGTGTATTGCCACTTAACTTATTTAATTTACACATCTGTTATCTCAAGAGCAAAGACAATGCATAACATTGTGATTTATCTTGTCAACCAAAAACTAGTGAGCATGCCATAAATGCTATATTATGGACGCTTGTATATTGGCAGAGGTGTAGTTAATCCTTACCCATCCCGTACCAACAGCAAAGGTTAGCACCACTCATGCTTGATGTCCCAGCACACTCTGTTTACTTTTCAAAGGTGAGTCTTTCTAGCAAAATCCGTATTTTGCAATTCATTTAAAAGTGACTTGCTTAGTTTTAGATTCATTTAATGGGCTCAGTGTTGTGATATGTCACAGTATATTACACTATCTGGCTGCACCCCTTCATAAGCCTGTAGGTTCTTCAGGCAAGGTTAGCCTGGTCCCCGTGTGTGTTCTGCTTCAGCGGGTGGCTCAGCCACGAAACACCCGCTGGAACCTTTTCACTTGTCATTGTCAGTCTACATCACAAGTTAGCCAGACAGACAGCAATCCTGAGAGCCATGTCACAACACATCTGCTCCTCATACTAAATGTCTATTTAGAAGCTCCAATATGAAGAAATGCTTGTCTTTTTGTCAAGACAGCTTTCACATTTCTCTGGCATTGACATAGATCTAGCGATTGTCTTTTGTATCTGATGGTAGGGAAAATGGCACAGTGCAACATCTGTTTGCCAGTGGGATGTGATGTGCCTTAATGCAACCTGTCATCATTCAAGGACCTGCACTGTTTTAGTAGGTCAATAAGAAACTCTGAAGATCATTGCTCCTTCATTTGTTTTTGAGATGCCCCAAATAGCATTGACTGTTTAAAAGTTAGGGGTAACAGATGGAATCCAAATAAAATCCATGCTAAAACTTATGAAAACAGTACAAGAATCAGTGTGATATACAATGCAAATAATCCCACCATAACATAATCACCACAAAATCAGAAAATGCTATTTCTTATCATCTAGACAGAAAATAAAATCCAGTTTCATTACCGATTCCTTAGCATTTTTTCCCCCCTCTGTTTCCTCTGTAAAGTGAACAGATCTCTCCCTATATTGTGCAAGTATATGTCTTGTGACCAGCCTGGACTCTGAAGGTACAAATAGATTTTAATAAATCCATATACTAAAGACTGAATCCTGAAATAGGGCAGAGAGACGATGTTCAAAGAACCAAGTGTCACGCCAATTATCCTTTATCTGTGTTTTGATGTCTCTTTGCCATCAGGCTATTAAACATGATCATCTTTCATCACAGACTCAGAGTTGTTAAATCAGTGATAAGATTAAAGCCTTCCTAAAATCCAAGTGTGAGTGTCTGTTTGATCATTCTCTTTTCTAGGATTATTATTCCTTCTCACTGTCCCTTTATAAGGACAATAAGAATTAAAGGCTGACTTAATTTACCATTTCCCTCGCTAATAAAAAAGTAAATAGAAAAGGGATGCTAATTATATTACATTTCTTTTATATTTGTTATTATCAGTACTATACACATATATACATGACTTATATGGCTGTATTTCTTTTGTAAACAATAACACTATTGTAAATGCTCCAACCTTTGTGGTTGTGTTTTCACATTTTGATCTTTTGCTACATGTATTCAGAGCTGAATGGATGTGTCTAGAAATGATATCCTCACTTCAAACTTTATGACTATCCCAAAAGGAAAATACTTATCTTATAACTTATAAGAAGATACTCAACAGCCATCATCTTCATCATATAAATAAATATATGATTCAAAACTAACATGAACTCTTGATTTGTTCCTCCCTTTGGACCAATAATCCATATCTCTTTGTGACTACTCATGTGTTTCTAAGAGTTGACAACAGCCTAGTCCACTCCATAACTATAACTCTGCATAGCTATTGACCTCTGTATTCATATAATGAACACTTAGCATGTTGGAAAAGATTAACACAGTGTTACACACCCTCATATAGATCTCTAATCTGCAGGATTAATTGCCATTACGAGTGGGACTATTTTGATGTTTTTGCACATGCCTCATCTGCATCAGCATGGCACTATGATGATGGGGCAAATAATTAAGTCAAACACCTTGTTGCACTACCATAAAAGTTTGTTTTTTTTGTCTTAAGTTAGTATCTTTCTTGATCCACTTGCTCAGAGTTTGGGGTGGATTGATCCGTTGATGGATGGTGGTGATTGTATGTTTCTGTCTTAACAGACATCCCAACACAGTCATCAGTCATGCATCTGTCTAGAGTCTACACACTTTAATTGTCACATATGCTGACCAAGACAAGCTGTCACACTAAGGACAGTGATTTTCTCCTGCTAAAGCTGTGTGGACCACTACAATTCCCTGTCCTAAAATCAAAGGTGGTAATCTGGTGGTACAAAGCCATGAGCCAGCCACCTCCACCAGACATGAATCACAACTTACTGGTTGCTGTCAGCAAGTTGTACACTTTAACTCAACACTGCAAGCAAACAGTTGTATCAATCAGCGAAGCATTCATCATGGAGTGTTGCACAAAAGCTTGTTCATCAGGAGGAAAGACGGTGAAGGACACCTACAGCACACGCACACCAAACCAGAAGCTTAAAATAGTGTACTGAATCCTAGCATGGAGAAAAAGAAAAAGAATACAAGGTGACTCTACTAACACAGACAGGTTCAACTTCATCAGTTAAAAAACACTCAATCTCAACTAAAGGCAATGCCATGTCTTTAGTCAACATATCAAACTTTTCCCAACCATCACTTTTACAATTTGTGCATTTTAGGTCACAACAACCCTCCAACTTTTTACACTATAACCGCCCCTTATTTTCTTCCCTGTGTGTGAATGCATTACTAAATGGCAGTGATAGGACATACAGCAACACTTCTGTACTGTCTCACTAATCATTTATCCCACATCTCAGGTAGTGCATATGTAACTCTGGGTCTGCAACACATGACAATGACTTGATGATGTGTGAAGCCCACATCTGTGCGAACTTGTCTAAGTGATCCTAGTATATTATAAATATTAATTAAGACATACTGGGTTTAGATAATCCTGGATTACTGTGACATGATTTACACTGACACTGTTACTATTTAACCAGGTCTAATAGGAGAGCCTGGTCAGCCTGAGGTGGAGCTGTCCACTTCACTGTAGTGCTGAAAGCTATGACCAAGAAGAAGCTTGTTTTCCCTCCATCCATTGGTACATACAGTCAAAGGTATAGCTTGCTTAATTCCAAGAAATGTATTTATGTATATATATGAATTCTGTACTGTCAGTAATTAAGAACTTTAGTTTCAGATGTAGCTACATGCCTAGTTGTAAATGCCTTGTTTGATTTTAAAAATGGATTATGTTTTGTAAAGCTATTGAAAGTTGAAAGGAAGATGGCAGCACACCATCATCATTTAAGCAAAATTAACATGGAAACATGTAGCTAGCCTTGCACAATTCAGGAAATAAGGTTTTAGCAGGGTATCTCAAAAATGATTTTAAGGGAACACAAGTTTTTAAAATTCCCACTTTTGCTCCTTTGGTAGATTCAAGTTTCTTTATCTCTGTGTTAAAAATATAAAATATGAGGGTTTGTGTGCACTTTTTCTAAGAACTGAGCTTCCCTACATTGATTAATTAATACATGACTCGTGGTAAACATTTCTTGTTCCAATCATTTAACTTCTTAAATTCTAATGCTGCTCTGCAAACGAATTTAAGTTTGAAAAGTGGTGAAAACTGGAGACCAAGAGGTTTAAAATCTCTCAGTGATATATTTCACACATACAAGGCTTTGCTCAGCCTTAATTTACTATTATTTCCTTGAGCGGGTGTCCATTATGAGGCCAATGACTGGTGGATTGGCACCAATCATCCATGTGGCAATCCATTCATTCGTCACCATAGAAACAGTCTGGGTGAATAGGGGATAAGTAGGGGAGCATGGAGAGATTGCTGACACCTGCTCTCCTTCATTTCCTATCACCACACACACACACACACACACACACACACACACACACACACACACAACACACACACACACACACACACCACACACACACACACACACACCACACACACACACACACACACACAACACACCCACACTACAACACACAACACTACACAAACACACAAACACACACACACACACACACACACACAGAAACACACGCTGTAAAAATTCTTCACAAACATATACATTACATAACTGCGCGCGCGCACACACACACACACACACACACAAACAATCTGAAAATATTTTCAAAGCTTTGTCAGTAGGACTGTTGCTTAAAACAACGTGAAACATCACCATGTTTTATCCAATGTTGTATTTCCTTTATTCTTATTATATTTTTATTCTCTTCATTAACCCCAAACTGTTTGATTTATATAGCATGGTAATTTGGTTTCATACTGTTCTTCTCAAGAAAGATGATCTAAAAAAAAAAAAAAATACATGAGGGCAATTAATGTTTGTATGCTTTGTACAAAATCTGGATTGAAATGAAATTTAGTTTTCTGTATGATATTAGGTTTCCATGGAGCATTAAAGGAATAATCTTGATTGTCGTTAAACATACAGAATATGTCTGACTTCCACACTGACCACTCCATGCCCTACATAAAAGGCTCACTATACTGTATCATCACCAAATGTTAACACTGGATGTCCTTCCTAGAGAGACTGGGCTGATGGCAAGAGCTGAGGTAATGGTGTCAAGGTTATTCTTCCAACTTTTTAACCTTAATATCTTCTGTCTAAAAACTACTATAGACATGTCTGAACATGCCTCAGCCACTTAATGGGAAATGGTATTTCATTAAAGGCTGCTATTCAATTTTTTTCAACATACTGCTGAGTCAGGGTCTGTCCCAAAGCTGGATTATTAGTTATTTGCATTACTACAAATGCCAGTGGGATTTTGAATGAGATTTTGTTTCCTCTGCACAACCCTCCCAGAAGTTCCTGTTTCACTTTAGCTCTCTTTTGATAAATGTCAGTGGTTTCTTGCTCTGTCAGTGGCCTTCAAACAGCTCATTTGACATGATGATGCTCTGCTGCTGCTTTTTTTTTTTTTTTTTAACCACACTCCAGAGCTCCATCTCATGGTTCTCACTGATGCATCCTGTAAAAGATGAAAACCTTTCGTTTCAGCATGACTGAGTTACATTACAAGTCTGAGGTACAGAGGGGTGAACAGGGTGAACAGAGAGTGTAAATACAGTAGGATGACCAGGAATGATGATAGTGCAGTCTCCTGGAACAACGCTGTGCTACTCTTCAGCTACAAGTCTGACACACTGCTCGGGCAACGGTCACACTGTTGCCTGTCTGAATAAATAATTCAGGACACAGTGGTAAGTCAACCTTCCATGGACCTACAGGCAAGCTTACTCTCAAGCAGGAGCCAGGTGAAAGTGGAAGCACAAGCTGACACACACTTGAACACCAGGTGGATCAAGTTGTGATGTGATCCACCGGGGGAGACGGGAACTGTATTCACCTGATTATATTCAGCAAGCTGCAACATTTGCATAATAACATATCACAGAAAATGTTTAAACTCAATGTCACCTTAGCGTAGATGTCTCCTTTTAAATTGTCTAATGGAGCAATGCTGCAGCAGAAGAAAGCTCTGAGGAGTTAGTGGTGTGTAGTAGGTGTGTGATTGGATCATTACACGGCCAATTATGCTGAACTAACCTACACCAGACATCTGAGCAGCAAACTCCTGGTCCTGCTAGGATAATAAGGCGGGAAAGACGTGGGAGCACTGGACAGGAATGCATAAAAAAGTTAAAATATATTTCAGAAGCTAGAATTTTATATTTGTTATATCATTTTTTTGCATTAATGTTTTTATATAAATGCTTTTCCCAGGGATGCCATTTTGAAAAGAGCAAAATATCCTGTGTCCCAAAAGGAAAGCATCCATTACGTAATCGCATCCTGTGAATTATAAGCATCTTCAGTAAACACTGATTATAATGTGTGTAAGAAGCAGTGGTTCTTCATTTTGGACTATCTCAAACCTATTCACATGCACCATGTGTACATGCATTTCTAGCATGTATCAAACTCCAGAAACATTGGTACCAGTCAGGGATGCCAACATGTACGCCTTGAAACTGACAGGTCCATTATAAAAGATCTGTGCTATACAGGATTAGATTATAAGGAGCCATATAAAAGACATGTTCCAACTCTTTGCAGCATCTCTTCCAAGTGCTGAGCCTACGTCCTCTCAGGAACATTTTAAAAGCTTGTCCTTGAAATGTCAAATATAAATGGAAGCAGAGGGAGACTTGATAAGGATGTGGTTTCAAAATTAAAAAAAAATACAAATAACACAAAGTCCCATTCCACTTGACTGTACATTTACTGCAGTCAAATAAAATGTGTATAGCTAAAACGTAATATTCTAAAGTCTGAACTCTGCGACCTCTGAAATCACAAACTGAACTAAATCCAACTACATCAGTTGCAGTTAATGCACTAATGTGGGACGCATATGCCAGATGAGTTAAACACCCTGTTCCATGTATCACATGTAATACTTTTTCAGCCCTTATCTAGAAAGTGTCATAACGGCAATAAGAAAATTAATCACTTATACATGACACACAATACACTGGGAGGCCTGTATACACTAACATTTGATTTTGTATGGTATTTGAACATTTGTGTTTCAAACTAACATTGTTTTAAAATGACATTAAAAACTTACGCTGCTCTAGTAATTAGCCTCTTGCTTGAATGACTGTCAGACTGTGTGGATTGTATACAGCCCTACTGATTTTAGCAATCATGAGACCATGAAAGCCTACAGGCTTTAAGCTGCAAAACAACATAAAGCATTTGATGGAGCAAACCAAATTCAAATTAACCCCCAGAAACCTCATCTGAGGACACGTAATCTGCATTCAATGAAAGTTAACTCAGCCTGTTTCAGCAGCTGCTGCACCAACTCTAACACAGGCTGCAGCCTCAGCCTCTGGTTCTGTGTTTCAGCCCTCTCACTCTAACCGTCTGGCTTGCTCCTCTGCCCCAGAACTCAGACGTTGCCTGAGTTCTTGGCCCTCAATCCAAACATCAGCGTCAACTGTCCCCTTCACTCTAGCAGCCTATTTTTCACTCTGATGTCAACCTTTTCACCCGATCTGGATGCTCCTGGCTGCAGCCTTAATTGAGACTTCACCTCAGAGAGCTTCAGCCCATCAATATGCTGCCCATCTTCCCGAGTGGCAGTCAGTGCTTTTCAGTCCAAGAACCTTCTCCAACCTCATGCGACTGCAAAACTTTTTTCGTCTGCAGTGTTCTTTACGAAATGTTAGTTAATGATCAAAGGGATCGTCCCTAAATCCCAGCCCCACCATTTTATGCCCACCTCTCTTAAGTGACCGTTGTCTATGACCCTTGCCCTCAAAATGATCCAGATGGATATGGTCAAAAGGCTAAGACCAACTGAGCAAACAGCTCACTGCTCTGTTGCCTAGCAACACGTCAGTGAATATTTCATTTATCACAGCAGAAATTTGCATTTAAACAGTTGTGTGAATTGAACCGATTTACTTTTCTCCACTTGCTGACTTGTCTCAGTCTAACCCTTTTTTTTTAACTGTAGTTTGAGCCCAAAAACCTTTTCACCTTTGATTGATTTAATGTCATCAGTAAGTGAATATTTGTGATGATCATCTCAAATTACCTTAAAGGTTACTGTAATCCACCAAACTTCAAAGGTGTAAGAGAAATCACAACCTCCACTCTTTCTCTCCTCATTCTTCCCTCTCCTCTGTGTAGGCAAAATCTGACAGCCATGTGTGGAGGGTTCAGGTGGCCGTGGATGCAGATTCTCAGAAATCCATTAAGTCTAAATATCAGTCCTGACTCGTGCATCACATTCTGTCTGCCTCAATTACGTTGACTGAGGGTAACTACCCATAAAAACGGTTTCGGGATTTGAAAGCCACAGAAAGGACACATCTTCCTATTCCACAGCATTCCAGGTTGATATAATGAAGATGCCATGTCATAAATCTCTGCTATTGTTTAAGTATGCGATAGACGACAGTTAGTACTGCACTCTTAGCCCAGATGCAACACCAATGGAGTGACGGCTTGAGGTTTAATTTCTCAGGCAGAGCGTCTTTATTACAAATACATGAGGTTCAACACAAACCATCTGAGTGGAACATCCTAGTTATAGCTCCAATCACAGAGTCCTCTCTCAGCCCAGCGAGCTCGTCCCTCCAGTGATTCATATTTCTGTAGCTTCGGCAGCTACAAGCCAATCAAACGCAGTCATCCAGCATCCAAAGCGCCCCACCACTCTGTTCAGCTCTGACATTGTACAAAATAACAGATTGATGAGAAACATTAATACAGGTGTACGAGCAAGAAAACTGTCCTCTGCTATAAATTATAGTATAACCAGAGGCCAAAGTGTATTGATATTCCTATAACACAATCCACCAGCCCTCTGGACTAAAGAAACAGCATTTTGTTTCTGTTTTTAATGGTGGGTCAATAATCCCTCTGGTGTGTTCAGCCAAAACAGATATAGATCAATAGTTTGACAGTGAACTGTATCCTTTGTGAGAGAAATAATACATTCTGAGGCATGTATATTTTATTTTATTCTTTTTTATTAATTTATAATAAGCAGATACAATTAAATTATGTGAGAAATTTGACCAGTAGGACAATTCGCATGTTTTGAGTTGATTCATATTCATCCTTTTGATGTGTTTTTGTTTATCCCCTTGCTTGTTTGTTGCTAGTTTATGAAAGCTTCCCGGATTATAAAGGGATCCTTCACAGCCTTTGCACTCGCACTTTGAGCTTTTACCCTCGGGGTGCTATAGACGAGTAAGACCCAGCAGAAGTGTGTACGGCAAGTCCTACTTGCTATAAGGATGCTGAATGCATAGTTTCCTTTGAACTGTTTGAAAAAAACGTTCTCTTATTTTACTTTGTCATATTTAATATTTTTACTTATTCATCCCACCTATGTTCTGTATTGTCGTTTACCCTGTATTGTATTGTTTTACTTTTTTAATTAAAGTTCCTGACTAACTAACTTTTATTTACTAACAAAGCCAGTAAAAGAGAGAAAAACAACTATGTCCATGCTTTTGTTACTGTGAGGGACTTCTGCAGACTTTTTAATCTGCGAAAATCTTATTTTTGATCACATTAGTCCAAATATTGACTTCAGTAATAAGTCTAATAATTTTCAGCCCTGCAGCAGCGTAACATAAATTATGACGTATTTGTGTCGCTTGGTAATGTGGGGCTAAGGGCACAATTGTTCAATGATGTAACAGTCCAATGGGCGTGTGCTGCTATGTTTGTGTGTGTCTGTTGTGTGTGTGCGCGTGTGTGGTAAAATGTCTGTCAAAAGCTGAAAAGATGCACGTTAGCAGAATGTCAACAACATACAGTACATGCCTGTGAACTGCCATACAGCGTTGTGCCTACAATACTTGGTTGTTGCTTGTCAGATTTACAGTTTCTGGGAAAAACCTTCTGAAGACGTACGAGTTACCAGATGCCACAGGCTACATTTTTGTACAATAAAAGATCAAATATAGCGCTTTTGATACCACAGTACACAGAAGAATGAACAAATGAATAAAGGACTGAAATACAATTATTTGTTAGTAAAGTAGTAACATACTGTTTTTTTTCAAATTTTTTTTCTCAAGAAGAGTAAGAGTTCGTACCCAGGAATTTATAGATGCACAAAATTAACATTTCTAATCATTGCACTTCGCAGTAAAATAACTTCCTATCCCTCAATGCCAGAATCCCATTGGATGCATGTTGTGGAGCTAAGTGTATTTAGGGTGTACTGGCTGCATAACCTGATGGAAAATCAGTGCAGAGCCTGCTGTTATGAAAGTGCAAAGCTCTTTCTATTGCAAATATAGGCCTTTCTCAGAGCAATATTGACCTTGCACTTTTGGTTTGAAAGCCCTGTTAGTTGTTACTAGATGATGGCTATATGTTTGAGTGGTAAAGTAGAATATATATTCCAAGACTTACAATTATAGAGCTAGCTTATGTAATAATACTTATATTTCAAACACTGGCAAGTTGAATTTAATACAAAAACAGACCACAGATGTGAAGTTCTGGTTCAGGTGCAGTGGGAGTCAGCAAACACAGGGGTGCTCACACATTTGTACAGTCTGTGAGTAAATAAAGGTTATATAGGTAATTAATTGGTAAATGAATACACAGATATAAAGCCCAAGAGGTTTTGATTCAACCAAGAAAAACGAACAACAGTCATTTAATGTGCTTCCTGTTCCACATCTGCCCTTATACTGGGATGACCTCTTGTAATGAGTAACTACATGACATTCGACTGATGATGCTGTCTGCACTTCAGTGAAACGCAGAAGCCTACAAACAATACTATGTTTCAAAGACAATAAAAACAACAGCAGATTGCACTGAGGCTGGCTATGTCTAAAATGACTGCCACCTCCTCTGAAAGCCATGCTCTTAAGGTAACACACAGTCTCAGATAGCCTACACATACTGTACAGTTGTATGTTGAATGAATTCAAACATCCACGACTGATCCAAATTCCGTTTGTCTCAGTGTCTCCAAGCAGAGTCAAGTGAGAGGTGGCGATGAATAAACAAATATGTAAATCTAATTTGATTACCATTTTAATGCCTCATTTATTCATTCATAAGCTCCTTCATTAGTGTGTAAATAAAAGCATATTAGTGACACAGACGTGGCCACATAATGAGCCTGTTTTAAAGAGATCCTCAAATATTTTTAGCCGCATTAGTGATTCTAGGGTCCACCACTTTAGTTGAGATTGAAATATGTCAACAACCATTGTATGGATGGTCATACTTTTTTTTTTATTCATGGTCCCCAGAGGATGAATTGTGCTTATTTTAGTGACCCCTGACATTTCCTCTGGTGAAAACAACTAATGGATGTATTACCATGAAATCTGAAGAGGGATTTGGTCAGTGTAGTATTTTTGTAATACTATTTTACCCATGCTAGTGGTTTGACTCTGGGAATGGCAGAAATGGTTGGCCCACCGCCTTAGTTCAAACTTAAATAACTCTATGATTAATTCTAATGACTTTTAGAGACTGTTCTACTGAACAAAACAAGGCCATAGGTCATGATGTTAGGCAACTCTAGCAGCTGTAGTAATTACGTCTGAAGCAAAGCGGGAAGTCAGGTGGTGTAATATATACAGCGACAAAATCCATGTTGGAGGTTGTTCGGGCCGACAAAACATAAGATTTTTCCTGTGTTTGTTCCAATCTTTTCCCAAACCTAACCAAGTAGTTTTTGTGCGTAAACCTAACCAGACTGTTACCATTCCACAAGTCTTAACCACATGTTTATTATTGTTATCATGATAGGCCTGCTGCTGGATTGCTGTGAAATCTGGTGACACTCATGACCCATCAGAATGACTTGCAAAAACCTACAATGCATTGCCCTTATCAGATCAGATTTTTTTAATGTGTCCAATAATTTGGTTTATGACCAAATATCTGCAAATCTCATGACATTCTCTTCAGCGTTAGATCTGTCTTTCACTTATCACTGATAGCAAATGTAAGCATGCAGATATGTTTAAGAAAGACTGTACACATGATAAATATTATACCTGCATCACATCAGCTTTGTCATTGTCAGCATGTTATCATGGTGACATTAGCATTTAGTTCAAAGCACTGCTGTGTCTAAGTGCAGCCACATAGATTTGATTTTATTCCTCTACAGTTTGGATAAAAAAAATGTTGAAAGCCCACCTGAGCAGCCCCAAACCCCGCTTGAGTAGGATGTGGAGGGAAAAGGCAACATTATTTTCTCAGCAAAATTTTAGGCACACTTTCCCATGTATTAGTTTTTCTCTTGCACAGCGTGCATAGCATTAAAGAAGCAATGTGCCTGCTCAGAACTGCAGGTTTGGTGCTGCAGGTTTAAAGAAAGATTTCCCTGCCACAGGTGGTTCAATTAATAATTACTCCCATATTCTTACGATGATACAGTTAATTTAATAAGACAGAGGGTAGCTATGGCTGTCATCAGTCATGGAAAATAAGTGTTTCTTTCCTAACTGACCTTTTACCTCGTACATTGAGAATGGCATGTTGCATATTCATCTGCTGCACCTAGGTAACCTTTTGTAACCCCTGTGGCTAATATTGTAATAAATCATGACAGGGGTCAAAATAATGTCACAGCACATTTACAGACAATACATCACTCATCACATGTCTCTGCACATCTCTACCGGCCTGACACGTCTCTGATCTTTAGGCCATGACAGTTATTTAATTGTAATTGACGACTGAGAAAAACAGAAAAAAGCGGAAAGGGATATATCAATTTACAACTGCCTTTTGGTTTAAAATCACCTGTAATTCTGGCATTATTCCACAAATGTTTAAATTCTAGGGAATAAATAAAGTTTTGTATTGTGTCGCCTGCTAATCTCAAAGATAATACTGCGTTATGGTAAAAGCCGGCTTGGCAGGAAGAGTTGGCTTCACTTTCCCTCTATACTCTCTCTCATCGACTTCTACATTTCTCCCTGACTGTGAGAAGAGTGAGGGAGGCAGGGAAGGAGGCCAGTATTTGTTTTACTTTGCTGCTGTGTTTCCACCCTCCCCCATTTTTTTTTTTTTTTTTTTTTTTTTTTTTTTTTAGAAATGCACCCTGGGTTCTTTTTGTGAATCACCCGGCAACAGACACATCACTTTGTCTCCATCTTTTCACTGCGAGCGGAAACGTCGCGCCGAGGCTCTTCTGGAGAGGCCTAGCAGCGTCCTACCTGACTGACTTACCAATGAAGAGCCAGACACATTCTATGGGTCTGCAGTGTTACACATAACTGGTCCTGACAACAGTCCCTCCCTCTCTGCACCACCCGAGAAGAAGAGAAGCCTCTTAGGTTTAAGAGACATGGAAACGCTACAGTATATAGGGCTCTTGCTCCCTCTGTCTGTTTGTCGGTCTGTCATTCTGTTTCTCAGTCTTTATCTCTATTTCACATGCACCAACACACACATTGATTTCCATAAGCTCTGAAGTGCTAAGCCAACATACAACAATGTACAAAAAAAAAAAAAAAAAAAGTTAGTTCTTTCCGTATATTTGGAGTGCTAAAGTAGACTTTGCATTGATTGGCAAGCTTTGCAATTGACTTGGAAAGTGACTGCAGGCGATTCATGCATGTCTCACAGGTTCAGAGACAACATGGTCTTCGAGTGCGGTAATACCATAAGACTGTAATGTTATGCGGTCATGGTGATGACGAGACAGAAGCAGTTTTGCCAGGTTTTGACCCTGTTTGGAGTGTCCTATGGGTGCAAAAGGTCAGCGCTGAAGCAGTAAAGTGATTGCTGTCTCAAAAGGTAAAAACAGCCTGGATTCCTTTTTTCAAATGTATGTTTTCACTTAATTTTGTGTGTTTGTGCAATGCTACAGGTGTGAGGGAATTTTCTGTATGTCCACTGTGAGTGACTGGCTCAGGGTGAAGTCAGTGTGAAGCCCTATAGGTCACAGTGCCACAGCTACTGCATTAAATCTTACAGGTTTAGGAGACGCTCAGGCGGCTCCTCCAGACACAGCTGTGGTTTTCTGCTGATATTGCTGGAGCCACGATTGATAACAGAGGACCTTGGATGGTCAGTAACAAGTGGCTTGGTGTTCTGAGATCAGCACCTGGGCGTGTGTAAATCATGTTTCCTTGTTTATGGTTAAGGGACCAATAGAATGTTCACACATCCCCCTTCACCGAATATGGGGCGTAAGCTATCTATAGTAATCTTTCAAAGTGCATAAATACTAGCCACAGGGGTTCCTTCTTCAGAATTGAGGTGACATCATGCGCAGAAGTCTGTACGGATGATTCCTCCTTTCTCCTCGATCAAGCTTCAATAAGCATCTTCAGCGTGAGACATCCTCAGCTCCAATGTTCTTAATCACCGAAACAACACATCAACCTAAAACCAGGTATGTTTGAATTATTAGCCACACTGTCTGGTTGGTCCACTGGTCCAGGCTGAAATAGCTCAACAACCATTTGATGGAAAGTCATGAAATTTGTTCAAGGCATTCAGCATCACTGTGGCCCCACAGAGACACGAGCACGGCTGTAGACTCAGTGTGTTAATCCACATGCAGACGTTTCAGTTTATCAATATACAATGGTTATTTTACATAGATTTAAATACATCCTGTTACAGTTATAGTTTTCTAAGGGGTACATGTGGGATGGCGTTATTCATATTTATATTACAAAGATTCATGTTGCACATTAAGAGTCTCGCTATGTACGCAGAGCCTCACAGAAACACTGAAAGGGAGAGGCGACATACAGTATTTCTAAAAGGCTCTGTAAATACGCCTACGTTATAAAACGCATCCGTCATCATTATCACTGTCACCATCATCATCTGCATCACCATTTTGTCTTTCTCACATGAGCGATAATCTGCTCTACAGTTTCGGAGCATCATTTTTGTCCCCTATGTCTGAGCGGTGGAACTGACAGGGGGACAGCTGTCTGCCTGTGTGTTTGCCTGTACTCTACTCTCTATTACCACCACCTCCTTCTGTAATTACAAGCTCCACTGCACACAGGCTCACCATCAGGTGGGGCCAGGGCCACAAGCACAGCACCACCAGCTCTCATCAGTGTGGCATTTTGAATCCCCCCCCACCCCACCCCGTGTGAGAGCTGCAGGCCAACAGGAGGCTTTTTGCACATCAGAGGTGCCACAGCCTGCGGGCCAATCAGCCAGTTGGGATTAGAAATGCTAAATTTTGTTTTGTATCATTAGAAGGTTAGCTCACCCCTCATTGATTCACCATCTGGGCATTCTTTCCCTCGCTCGCAGTGGCGTGGCTTTTCAGTTGTACTGCATCAGCACTGCACCGCCTACAGCAAGGCGGGCGGAGACAAAAAGATGGAAGGGAAAGATTTGGGAAGATGATCATGGGGTTGGGAGAGGAGGGGATGGGGGGGCAAAGGAAGTGAGGCATGAGCGATATAGGGAAGGTGTGGGGAAAAAAAAGAGAAGAACTGAAACAAATGTATAAGAGAATATGGAAATGGTAGAGGGGTTACACTTAATCACTGGCACCAAAATATCAAAAGTCACTACAAGATGTCACCTGACGGCCTTATGACAGCGCAAAAGACTTCAAATACAGGAAAGATTAAATATACCATCACAGTTTTCATCAGTCAGACGTCTGTCATTCCCAAAGGCACATGAAGATTTTTTTTTAACATTAACATTGGTTTAATCCTTACTCATTGTCACGACTCAAACTTTATCTGTTAAACCTTGCGAGAGTCTAATCTCCCACTGAGACCCTAATAATTCATCTCGATGTGGGAGTTAAAGTCTGCGTTAAGACTGCTCATTTGGGATGTTCCACAAGGGTATTTCATTTTGGAAGACAGCGGGCTAAGAAGATTATAAGCACAGTTTTCAATTTATCTCACACACCCTGACTCCCTTTATTGGCTGGGACCCTCTTATCATGTTTTGCCAGGAGCTGGAGCAGCCATTGGCATCTCCCACTGTATCTGCTACTTTGGAGTGGCTGGATTTGATGTAACATTACTTATGTGGTCTTTTTTTTTCTTCTTCTTTTTATTTTATGAGATGTTTCCCTTTAGTTACCCAAATTTTGGGATGGAGGGAAGTTTAGAAAATGAATGTAGTGAACAAGTGTCGGTAAAGTGTGCATAAGTTCTATTTATGGCAACTTGATGGAATCTAGTCATCCTTAGAAATAACTTACATCAAAGGCAAATAACATCATAGAAATCTTTATTATGCATCAACTGGTCCTTGAGTGAGTCAGAAAGGGGGAGAGGGAGATAGACAGACTCTCTCTGAGAGAGAGAGAGAGAGAGAGAGAGAGAGACGAGAAGTGATGAGAAGAGAAGTTGGTCTGAATGTCTTAAAAAAAAAAAAAAAAAAAAAAAAAAAAAAAAAAAAAAATCTGCAGGAGTAAGGATATAAAACCTTGAGACAAGAGGATGCTCCTCTCTCAAACCCGCTGCCATCTCAGTGGTGGAAATGTTGCAGTTGGGGAGGGTCGACTTTGAGGTGACATTGACGCTGTGTAGATGAGAGTGAGGATCCTGCGCTCCATGTTACGTCCCTGCTCGCTTCAGCTCAGACGGCGGCAGCTCCTTTCCCCGTCTTCTCTCCCCTCCTCTCTTTCAGCACCACTCCTTTAAGGACAGCACCTCGCTCTCAAAGACGCATTTGTCCGCCATCCTCACCCCCCCTCAGGATCATATACTATTTGCTCGCTGTCGTCGGATGCAAAGTTTTCACACTGGTTTTATTCTGTAAAAGTGCCAGGAAGTAACTTTTTTTTTCCTTCTAAATTTTGGATTTTCCCATCGGGGAAACAATCTGGCAAGGAAAGGGATTTTATTGTAAGTATTCTGTTACACATTATGCATTTCATATAAACTACAGATGGATTTGTGTTTGTCGACATACTTATTACAAGTGAGGACCGCGGAGGAATTTGGCAGAGACCGTGCAGATGCGCGGAATCTGGCAGTGAGCGCGTATGTGCGTCTGCACTTCACTTGATGGCGACGCAGACTTATCTAATAAAGGGTCATTGGCGTATTTGATCCTTCACGACATGTTTTAAATGTGCCAAATGTAAATGTATGATCTATGTCTGTGTGTGTGTGTATGTGCGTGAGTGTGTGTGTATGAAGAAGATCCCCATAATTCTCTGTTCACTGAATGTCAGTTTGTCTTGAGGTTGTGTCTCTTTGAAGTCAAATGAACCTGGAATATTCACAACAAATTAAAGAAGAGAAAAATCTCATGGGAATATATATATATATATATATATAAAAAGATTCACTACAAAACTCTGAACGTAACCATGTTGCCTCATATTTCTCCTCACAATTACGCACGCGAGGTGATGGACAGTGCTGAGAGTGCGCGCGCTCCATGCCTCATCCGCTCGTCACATTTGAGCTGATGTTTATTTTGCATTTTTTTTAAAAGTTAAAATAAATTGAAATAAATAACGTACTTTTTTTAAAAAAACGCAGGGCCTTGGTAAAACGGTGTCATTAAAAAAATCGTGCTTCTAAATTGCTTTCCAATTAATAGTAATTGATTGGAAAGTGAAATAAAAAATTAAATATTTTGACTCTGTCCTGTAGATATTAGACGAAAGCGTCAGTTCAGGCTGTGAACGCCAGTGAGTTATTGGCCTCTCCAGGTGATTCATTAGACATGATCGTCGCGTCTGACTCCTAAATGTGTTTAATTGCTCTCCTCTTGTACCCGAGCAGTGGGAAGTGGGCTATTGAATTTAGAGCGTAATGAATCAAGGACAAGAGCAGGCTTTAAATTTCTGCTAACATGCATTCACTCCAGGCTTTTCAAAGTGATTCTTATTGCATGAGAAGTCTTTATTTGATCCCGTGGGGTTCACGGATCGTGGGGCGGATTGTTTTTTTTCCCTCTTTCTCTCTCTCCACCCCTGAAGAAATGTCACACAATTAAAATGGATGCATTCATAATAATTCTGTAAAATTACATTTTTATCAATATTATTCAAAACACTGCCAAAATAAAAGGTTTTTTTTTTCAGCACAGACCAATACAATGTCGACTTAAATGAGCAATTTGGTCATATCTTTAATCTTAAAATGGATGTTTGGGTTTTGTTTTTTTTTTAACTTCCAGAAAGCAAATGATTATTCTGTTCATGAGGGAAAAGTAATTCCACTTTCAATTAACTGAAATTCAGAAACAGATTTTTTTTTTCAAGTAAAATTATCTCATCTAATAGAGGTCTTCTGATTTTATCTTTATGTGAATTTTTAACTCTATATGTGTTTATTTCTATTTCCAGGGTGGCTGGACCGCTGCTAAGGTGCCTCGGTTTCTGCCACTAATCACTCTCACTGCCTCGATTATTCGTCTCCACTCGGCTGCTGTCTGGGAGCTGGGCGCACAGGACGGAGAAGCTGCTGTCTGTCTGTCTGCCTGTCTGTCTGTCTGGACCGGTGCTGAAACTCCCTCCTCTACACTGGTCAGGACTATTCGACACGCGCAGTGACCATGGCCACCAACGGGACCAAAGCCTCGGACGGACACGTCTTAACGGAGACGGTGAATGACGCGCCTAGCACCACGCCAAACGACAAACCCAAAACCTTGGTGGTGAAAGTGCAGAAGAAAAAGGAGATACCCGAGAGGGAAACGTGGGGTGGCAAATTTGACTTTCTTCTGTCTTGTGTCGGATACGCAATCGGACTCGGGAATGTCTGGAGATTTCCTTATTTATGTGGAAAAAACGGAGGAGGTAATCAGGAATTCTTGGCAATTTTCCATATATCCACACACCAATAGGAGTGCAAAGATCCCGACATCAAAACCTGCCAGTTTGCTCCCGGAGGTTTTTAATTGAAATAAATCTTTAGTGTATTTGCCCCCACATCGTAGCCATGCGTAATTGCGCACAAGCGAGAGCCTGCGCGACGATCTGGGCGCAGTGTGAAACCAGATACTCCTTTTTTTGATCAAATATCTCAACTGGATTATGTTGAATGTTAATAGTTTATGATTTACCTTCACTTATACACCTTTACATGTCACCTCTCATTCAGGGGCCTTCTTGATTCCCTACTTTTTGACCCTCATATTTGCTGGCATGCCCCTGTTCTTTCTGGAGACGGCTCTTGGTCAGTACACTTCTATTGGAGGGCTTGGAGTGTGGAAACTGGCCCCCATGTTCAAAGGTAAAAAAAAGACACTTTTGCGTTATCCTGTTAATTGTTGTGTTAATTGGCTGCTTCATGAAGGCCAGACTCAATAACAAACAGGAAAATGATATATTTCTTGGATTTGAGATAGTTATGTAATTAAGAGAAAAATCTAGTTTATCTCCCATTAACAACAACTATAAAAAAAAACAAATCTTACAGATGTAATTATTCTTGTTTTATCTAAAGACAAATTTCAAAAGAATTTAACATCATGCCTGTACTCTCCCATTGTTTCAGGTGTGGGTCTGGCTGCTGCTGTTCTCTCCTTCTGGCTCAATATCTATTACATTGTAATCATTTCCTGGGCTATTTACTACCTGTATAATTCCTTCACTGCTGTGAGTATTTGATGTTTAGATCCATGCTGTTTCCTCATAAAAACAATCAACATGCCCTGAGTGTAATAGGACTTGAATACCTTTTCAAAATTTAGGAGGGAGAATCCCTAAGTCCTTTTTCCACACAAGAGGCCCTTTAAATTAGAACAAAGCACAGGTTTTTCTTTCTCTTTTCCCAGGTTGTATTTTTGCATAGTAAACCTTTTAGTTATGTGGCAGGTTGTATTTGCCAACACCTCTTATATAACAGGACACAGCCCTTAACAGAGTATGACATTTATTACTTCCTTTCCCACATAATTAGCGCCTTACACAAGGTATTGATAAATGCATTTGGCGATGAGGCATTCACTCCTCTGAGAAAAGCATGAAATCACAATGTCCCGAATGAGTATCATGGTCTTGGCTGCGCGACAGCCAGAGAGAATGGGACCTGGCGGTGGGAGAGTGGTCCAAGTAAAAAGAGCTGTCTGTGTGATTTTTTCTTCTTCTTCTTCTTCCACCCCCCCACCCCCCCTTAATTTTCAGGATCTGCCATGGCAGACTTGTGGCAATCCCTGGAACACAGAGCGCTGCTACACCAACTACAGCATCGCAGACACCAGAAACCTCACCAGCGCTGTGGTGGAGTTCTGGGAGTAAGCTGGACATAAGAGTCTTTTTGCTCTGGTGTGAACAGAGTTTAGCTACACAGACAGGTCACCTCCCCTGCTGTGTATGATGAAGGGTCAGATCAGGGGTCAGAGGCTGATACAGCCATTTGCAAATAGACTCTGACCTTCCTTTAATATCTATCTACGCCAGGTTATCACTAGTACAGGAAAATGTGCACATACAATAAATGGCCTCAAACAAGCCTATAAGAAAAAAAAAAATTTGATGACTGAATAAAAAATCGCGTGTAGACATGCGTGCATGCAAGCGTGACTTCCCCTAACTGCGGTGCCTTAAAAAAGCTTTAGGGGTGAGAAAAGAAAGGCATGGAATGGCTCTTTGTGAATATCCAGACACGTGTATGCATATTTGTGCATGCACCCATGCGTGCTGCATGTATGAGATCAAGGCTGCATTTGTGCGTTTAAGTAAGACCACTTTACTCCTTCCCTGCAGACGTAACATGCACCAGCTGACCGATGGTCTGGAGAAGCCCGGGGAGATCAGGGTCCCACTGGCTATCACACTCGCTATTGCATGGGTGCTCGTCTATTTCTGTATCTGGAAGGGAGTCAGCTGGACTGGCAAAGTAAGTAAAAGGGGAGGACAAAGACAGAAACAAAACAAAATGGAAAAACTACATCCGCTGCGATTTGAATTTGCATCATTTCACTTGTAGGATCCTTCAACAAGACTTCAGAGTCACTGCTCAAGGTCATAGAACTGGCACAATGACATGCTGGATTATTGTTTAAATAAAGGGATTTGTTATTGCATAACTTCACTTAAATCTTTATTTATCCATTTTTAGTTTGTTTTAGTTTCCTATTAGTGTAGGATTATCTTAAATTTAAGTTCAAGATATAGGTTTAATAAGATTTACCGTCATAAAATATTTGAAAATCATAGTAACAACTACAGTGCCTATATTACAACTTCACGAGATAAACAATACAGGGACATGCAGTACACTATCAACTCTACAATATTTTACATGCAATTTCCCTTTAATCCTACTTAAGCACCTACATTTTCCACAATGGAAGACAAAGGAAAATTTGGCTGCTGTAGTGCCACGCTCTGCCCAGTGAGCTACACAATAATAAATTACAACGTTTGCTTTGCTTTTATTCACTTTGTTACTCTATTTTTTTTATATGTTGAAAACAGGAATGATTTCCAGATTTTCATTGCAGTGTCAATGACCGACTCTCTGCTAGTTCACTTCCTATTCTGTAGATTTCATCATGAATGATCTGAAATGTGTTGATGTTGATGGCACAGTGGGAAATTAGTTCATATAAAGAGGGAAATAGTGCGCTGGGAGCGTGCTGAACCCAACCGTTCTGGGGTCATCGTGCCTCAGGGGAGTGGCTGACTAGGTCACTGTGCTGTGCTGTGGGGATGGTGCCACAGTAACACTGCTCAGTGTTGAGTTAAACAACTTCACTTTTTTCCCTTCCTTTAACAGTTTTGTCGCCTTGCATGACAAATATTTTAAGTACAATACTGCTTGAGAGCTGTGTGGCTTTAAAACTTATGGCTTTATCACTGTGTGCCCTACAGGTGGTGTACTTCTCAGCCACATACCCTTACTTCATGCTGTTCATCCTGTTTTGTCGTGGCATCAGTCTACCGGGTGCAATTGATGGGATCCTCTTCTACATCACGCCGAACTTTGACAAACTCAAGGAGTCTGAGGTATGATCTCTCCTTCATCTGCCCTCTCTTTCTGCAGGCCCAGCTGTTTTTGTTCAGGAATACATAAAGCTCTTTAGTAACCACCAGAATAAAGGTGGCTACAGAGATTAATATGAGGCCCAGTTGAATTAATGTTTTGGGTAAAGTTGCACCGACTGTTTACAGGCCACAGTATTACCATTGTAGAGGTCTCCTATCTGCATCTGATACTGTATTTAATCACTGTGAGCAGATGAGCATTGACTTATACAAACACATGCTGAATAAGTGCACAATTTGCACTGACAGATAATGTTTGTAACAATCACTGTTAACTGCATAGCCAGCAAATACTAGAGAGGATGTCATAAAAAACATTAGTGTATTTTCCAGCAACAAGCTTATAAAGAGTTGAATCTCTCTGACGGATATGTACATTTGTATTTTTGTTTTATATCTGATGGAAGAAAATTGTAACATTTACTGTGTCTCAAATAGCTGTTGATAGGCTGAAGTGTATTTAGGATGATGCTTCTATGTCCAGATAAAGGAAACCCTATTCATATGAATGATTCCTAGATGATGCTGTTTTTTTTCTGTAAATACATGACTTAGCGACATCGTGCCAGTTCAAGTAGTACATGAGATGAGGCCAGATCAAGATGGGATCATGTACTGGGATCAGAGTGGATCAGGACTAAGTGAAACAAGACAGAACTGAGGTGTTACAACTTCCTGTAACAATCCCCAGTTTGTGCTATCTCATCAAAGATCTGTAAGAGACATATGCACATGGCTTGATCAGTCTAACCAGACAAATAGACTTAAAATGAGCTCATATCACCAGTAAGATAAAATTATTTTTACAAGTACCTATTCAGCATCGACGTTACTCGAGCTTGTGTCTGCACCGCCTCGTTCTTTTACCGTCTTTTCTAATCTCTGTGTGCCAGGTGTGGCTGGACGCTGCCACTCAGATCTTCTTTTCCTACGGGCTGGGATTGGGCTCTCTGATTGCTCTCGGCAGCTACAATACCTTCAACAACAACGTCTACAGGTAGGTGATACACAGTGTGGTGCACTTCAGGTTCATTTACCACTTGAATTAAATATCTTGTTTAAGAGGACATTTTTACTGTTTCTTAAAAATCAGTCCAGACACAAGGTGACTGTGCAGACGTCTCTTCCTGGGATTATTTTTGGTTTCCTGGCAACATAGTGTCTGCTCTAACATCTATTTTGGGACTATTTGAGCCTCCAGCTTGATCAGCTTGTTTCTTTATTTTGGCTCTAACCCTGTTTTACACTCATAGGCACATACTTGGGTTTGGCTCAATCAGTGTCACACTGTAATGTGTAACTGTACCTGGTCAGCAGCCCAACTATTGTACATACATTTATGGCTCCAACTATTTTGAAACTGCCGGATCTCACTGCCATTTTAAAAGAACAGGTCAATATAAATGTATTCAGCTGCTGTGCTGCTGCAGGATGCAAAATGGCTTTTTGCCGTCCCTTCCCCCCACGCCTCTCGACAATGTGTGACTGGTTGATAAGGAATTGATATAGGCGTGACAATGGCTGCCTTGTGCTTTGTCTCTCCCCTACAGAGATTCTGTCATTGTCTGCTGCATCAACTCCTTCACCAGCATGTTCGCTGGCTTTGTCATCTTCTCCATCGTGGGATTCATGGCCAATGTAACAAAGAGACCCATCGCTGATGTGGCAGCCTCAGGTAATTGCAATCAATGCTGAAACTCGATAGTGACAATAGGCACAGGCAAGAGCTATTTGCAATTGTCCAGAAATTAGCCCTTGATTTTGCTAGATGTGTTGTTTGTCAGTCAGAAAGGAAAGGTTTTATCTTGTCACTATTTGTCAGTTCTGGTTTCTGGGCTTATTAGAAATGAAAAATTGCTAAGTGATTTTGCGATACTCTCTATCCTTTGTAAATGCTCAAGTTTAAGTTTCAGCACTTTTCTCCCAAGGACATAGTTTCTTCTCGTGTTATCCAGAACTGCAATTATTTCACTTTAATTATACCTTGGTATGTTAAAAATCATATACAACACATTTTTACATGAACTGAAACTTTCATTTTTTGCCTTTAAAAAAAAAAATCAATTCTTATACAACTCATCATTTATTAATAACCCATTTTAAAAACTAGTCACAATGTCTGTCATATTTGTCCTTTATCAGGACCTGGCCTGGCGTTTTTGGCTTATCCTGAGGCTGTCACTCAGCTGCCCGTCTCTCCTCTCTGGGCCATCCTCTTTTTCTCCATGCTGTTGATGCTGGGAATCGACAGCCAGGTAAAAATAATGAACAGAAACAAAATGGTCTCAGTTGTGGATTTTGGACCACAAATATATCAAAAATGATCATGTACCAGCCTCTGCCAAGGAAATACTCTGACAAGTAAATGTCATGTTTGAGGCTGTCATTACCATATAAACACATCACTATAAGTATTGTTTAATTTTGTCTTACTATTACTCTTTTCATGCGAGTTCTAAACCTTAGCGACTGACCTAATGTTTATATTGTGACAAGTGTATTACATAACACAGTTTCAACCTGACTCTGCAATCTCTTCAGTTCTGCACGGTGGAAGGCTTCATCACTGCACTGGTTGATGAATTCCCTCAGGTTCTCCGAAACCGCAGAGAGATCTTCATTGCATGCGTCTGCCTTGTTTCTTACATTATTGGACTGTCCAACATCACACAGGTAAAAATACTCTTTTCTTACTGGATAATCTGCTGAGTATCGGACACATCACTGAGTAGTTGGTTCAAGAACCCTCACAACACCCTCTGACTGACTGATAAGATTGATATATATTGCCATATACAGAATAGTGTGTCTACATTTCGTAAGTTTATCAAGAACCACACGACTATCTCTTTGGGGCTTTGTCATGCTTTTATAATATTGGCAGGATCTAGTACAAACACTGCATAAGTCCTCATAAGTCTAGAAAACATCTATTTTGCATGTATTACGAGGCATTTGTTATTTCATATTTCACAAGGCTGACTTTGGATACTAACATGCAAGACCATTAACTCAGTTGGTTCATTAACTCAGCTCACAAAGTGGTGGTTATGTGCAATCCAAAGAGTGTCTGAGTTGAAAGGTCGAGGGGTCAGACTCCCTCTGAAAGTGGTACAGGTCATCTAGCATCATGTTTCAGACTGCAGACATACAACAGCATCAAACGGATTTTCAGCCATGATTCCATTTCACATATTTTCCCGTTGGCTGCCGGGACAAAGAACGGTTTGTCTGTCGAGCTGTTCACTTTGGTTCAGAGCAAGATGTCTCTGACCTACAGGCCAGACTGCCATGAAGTATAGTTTCTTTTATTAGTGGTGCCCTTACTATTAATGATTCTGATGACCACCTGAGCTATTGTCTAGTGCCACCATCAGGCCAAAACGTATCCTTGACCAACACTTTGACATCCATGACATGGTATCTCTGATGGCTGTATTTCCATACAATTTCCTTTACATGTACATGGTCCACAGAGGATGAACCTGAATGCTGTTGGTGACCACCTAAAACTTCTGTTAGCACCATCATCCAGACACAAAAAGTTCACAACAATGTGAGGGCCAGATTGCCATGAAATTTACTGAACACATCCATACCCCTCAGAGAATGAACCTCTATCTTTTGTGCGCTCCCTAAGAATTCCTCTTGGGTCACAATCTGGTCAAAATGTCACCCTTTCTGACAAAATATCTCAGATTACCATATAATTTGCGGAGCACATTCATGTTTCCAAGAGAATAAAAAACTTTTTAATGACCCCACTGCATTTCCTTTAGCGCCGCCCTCAGGACAAGATTCATATTTGTGGACTCACTCCACACCATACCAAAATCGTCATTATGTCTTTTTCTCTTACCAAGACTTTTTAGTCTTATTTTTTCATTACTCAAAGCCAAGATAGAAATGAAAATCGTCTCCAAGTCCAAATTTCCTAAGGGTGGAGGCAAATTATAACATTTTATTCCTATTCCAATCTACAGTCAGTTTTAAAGCAATTATGATTGTAATTAAAGATATTAGTGTCTCTGATAGAACCATCTGTCATTGTACCTAATGACAATTTTACTATGATGACGCCATTAACAACATAATCTTATTTGATGATTTTAGATTAAAATATTAATTTGAATCTTTCAATAATCATGTTGATCTGCTGTTACAGACAAACATACACTTATTATTATATTCATCTACAATACTGAACTATGAGCAACAAAAATGTGAACTAATGAATGTTCTTTATATAAGAATTACTAACTTTTTGTCCAAGCTCTGCCCTGACATGAGATAACATGCTAGCTGAACAATGTCTTACAAGGTTGGTATAAACACTTTTCTCTCTTTCAGGCTATAGCCCAACATGACAAAAGAGACGTTTAAATACTTTTGTCATTTTTTTTTTTTTTTAAACAACTGCTTTATGAAATTATAGCAACTGCTAACCAATGTACAGCAGCAGTTTTATGGCAATCCAAAACAAAAGTAAGAATAAAAAAATTAAAAAAAAAAACATGAAGAAACCAAAAGTCAGCAAAAAGTAGCTTCTGACTTCTGATCTACTTGGGAGCTTAAAATGAAGAAATCACTGCAGGCCAAGGTCATGTCTGCCTATGACACTTGAAGACTCTGAATTGTCCCTCTACTTCTGCCACACTGGATTCCCATCATGCCACATGCACAGCCCTGTTAGAGTGAGGCAGTTACCCTAATCGCTGCTGCGGGCTGTATGAAAGTATATCAAGGTTCACAGAGTACGAGTGGACAAACTGCAGCAGGTCTCTTTGAGCTGGATCCCCGTATTTGTCAGATTGCGGACAGACACACAGTGCTTTCAAGGAGACGTTTGATCTACATTGGTCCTGTCTGCACCGCACTATCGCAGCGATGCAGTTTCCACAAGGAGGCCTCAGCACCAATTCTGTCCTCACCAATGAGACGTCACTAACACGCACCAGCCACAGCCGCTGGTGCTCTCGCCCTCAATGTTATTCCACTTGACCAGTTTAGTACTGTCCTGTACGTCCAACACTATAATTGCGTCTTTTATGTTTTTATCCCTTCTCCTTCATCTGTCTCATTGCCTCCTCTTGTTTTCCTCGTCTTTCTCCCTACAGGGTGGACTCTACGTGTTCAAGCTATTTGACTACTACTCAGCTAGTGGAATGTGCCTGCTATTCCTGGTCTTCTTTGAGTGCATCTCAATTTCATGGTTCTATGGTGAGCCACGCTTATGTCTCATTAATCTCAAGGGTATTTTGTCATCTTAACATTTCTGGCCTGAAACATAATGAATTGTGGACTGTATCTATATTTACACAACAATATAGAGAAACGATGCTCACTTGGCTTTATGTTTGGTTCCAGGTGCGAACAAATTCTATGACAACATTGAGGAAATGGTTGGCTACAGGCCCTGTCTGTGGTGGAAGGCCTGCTGGGTGGTTTTCACTCCGCTCATTGTGGCTGTAAGTGTTATCTGTGGGTAACACGCAGGATTTAACCAACAACGTACAGGGAAAATAACACCCCATCAAGGACAATATTTACTTTTGAGTGCCCAGCTGAAGGTATAATGTAATACTGAGAAAGGCTGCAACACTATGCCATGGTTTGCCTGTCACTTTAGTTTGATGGCCAAGTGCACACAACCTAAAGCAGTGGAAAAAGATTGCCTGCTGTTGCCAAAGATGATTTAAAACTAAAATCTGAAGTGTTATTGTAGCATTTCTTCATTTCTCTGGAGCTCAGAATTTGGAAACCAAAATGTCAAAACAAGGGCTGCATGTACATGCATTGATGATGATGATGATGATGATGATGATGATGACTGCTGAGATCTATGTATCCTGTCCTTTTCTCGTACAGGGAGTCTTCTTGTTTAGTGCAGTGCAGATGGTTCCCCTCACCATGGGTGACTATGTGTTCCCAGCCTGGGGTCAGGGGGTCGGCTGGTGCATGGCCCTTTCCTCCATGTTGCTCATCCCTGGCTACATGGGCTACATGTTCCTCACACTCAAAGGCACATACAAAGAGGTAAGATCCATGTGGATTCTGTCTAACAGTTGATGCAGTGGTCATTAGACATCATAAGCAATGAATACTTGCTCTACACTGCACAGAATTGAGTTGTTTTCCTTATAAAGACAGCAAATAGGGTAGGTAAATGCTTATAACAAGTAGAAAACATACAGATAATATGTATAGATTCACACAGAGAAAATATTATTACACTCGGTTGGTGTATTGCGGATATATAGCCACAGATTTCACAGAATATATGCATCACTGTACCCAGCTCTGAGCATTTCACACATCTATTAGCTAGTTTGAATTTTAATCTGCAGTCGGCAGCGAGGCAGGCTCTGTGTTAAGAGTTTCAAGTGGATTACTTGGTATGCAAGATTTTTTTTTTTTTTTTTGCTCAGAAATATTATTACATACTGGATGGCAGACCAATCCAACACAGGAGCACAGTGGTGTATTAAAAGGGTGCTGATGTGGTGTGAGGATAATGTAATATAAATGTGATACACAAGCCCTGAGGATTTTATAGAAAAGATCAGTTTTAACTACGATGGGAAGCTTAAATGAACATTTAAGGTCACCGTGTAGATTCAACAGTCTCAAATATGTTTACCAAAATATACTGATCTGGAATTTATATCATCTTCACTTACATTTACAACATTGACATATGGCTGGCGATTGAAGTAGTACCTGAGATGTAATTTACACTTCACACTGGATGTGAAAATGCATCCACTTCTCTCAATGTAATCTTGTTCTGTGCATTAAAACTGCACTGAGGCACTGTGATTCAATGGTTTTGTAATGAGCAAACAGGCATGCTGGGTAAAGACGGGACAAATTGCCATGAAGAGTAGAGCAGTGATAAAAGGATTAGTAAAATAGAGTTTCTAATTAGTTCTCTTAAACAATTTTAGATGCCTTTTTGCTATAACAACCAGAGTTCTCAGTGAATTACGTTCATTTGTATGCAGCAGAAGGGTGCACTGCATTTTCTTATTGATCTGATGATCCTAATCAATGTCAGATAATACCTTTTCCGGCATGCCATTTACATTAAGAGCTTTTTGATTTGCAGTCATCCACAATGCGTAGAATAATAACCTTACATCTATATGGCTCCTGGTGACAGATATAGCTTCATAGCCACCACTGACAGAATAAATGGGCCATAATTGCAGACAGTGCAGCAGAGGCTGTGAGAGGCGATGTGCAGGTGTCACATCCTGCAGTACCATCTGATGGCTGATTGTCTAATTGTAGCAATCAGCCGGCTGATTAGTGCTCTGCACCCAGGCTGACACTTAGTTTCACAAACACTCCATGTAAATGCCTACGACGCCAAAGGAGCCCGGGTCCAAAGCTATCCGTAGTTGAGAACAACAAGTTTGAAATGTTCAGATTTAGATGTGCGGGCTCAGGAACTTTGGCCCATGAAACATTTGTTAATGTCATAAATAATGGCCTTTATTTTCCTTTCTCAGCCATATCCGTGTATCACATGTGGGGAAGTCTATAAATGTCTTTGTATCTTGTAGAAGGATGTTTACACTCTTCAGAGCCTGAGGCTACGCATTCATCCAGCTCACAGCTGTGTAGCTGGTGTGTTTTGTTTCAGCTTATGGGTTTGATCACAAACTTTGCAGCTGTTTCATCCCCACTCATGGTATATGACAGTGTCTCATTGTAATTTCATTTTCAGCTGTGTGGTATCAGTAGTGTTACTTCTCCCCTCTGTATTTTTCCCCCTCAGCGTCTGCGGATGATGATCAAGCCTGTGGTACTGATGAAGGCTCAGGAAAACGGCCCGGACCAGCAGACAGAAAACCAGAACCAGAACCCTGCTAATGAGGAAGCCTACATCTAGAAACCTCCGCCTGCCTCCGTCTCGACAGCCAGACTGGCGCTCCGTTACAGAAGAAACGTAATCAAGGTTGGGAACGACCACCAGACTTCCATGTCTGCTTTTATTCACCTACCTCCTGGGGACACGTGAGACCAACCTGATTACACAGTTATTTTTAGGGGTTTTTCTGTTTGTTTATTTGTATAATACAGAGTTATAAAACTTAAAAGGAAAAACAAACTACCCAGCAAAGTTGTTGTGATATTATGAATTTCATTATGCAAAAAAGTTAGTCATTATAGAAAAGGAAACGTGACTTAGGAAATTACTGTATATTGAATATATAATTTAAATTTGGAGGCCCACGTTGATTCAATAGTAGGTATTGTGCTACTTTGAAGATATTAATTAATCTACTAAACTACAATTACTGTACAAAGAAAAATATTGGTTAAATGCATTTTGCTTGTACATGAAATAAATACATTAAAATGAATGCAGTGTAGTAGAGGAAAAAAAATGCAATTTGAAAGTTTGTAAAATGAAAATTGAATATTGACCAATTCAAGGCAAAGACAATATGGGAATGTGCAACAGGTAAGGCCAAATCTGCTTGTATGTGTAAAATATATTTTAGTCAGACTATCACTCCCTTGCAGGATCCTGCAGTTCGCCTGAAATGTTTACCACCCATGTCTGGGGCTACCTTTGAAAAGCACAAGTAAAGCATGGAATTTGAAGCGTCCAACTTCTTTTGACTCGATTGAAACCTGTGACCACAGCAAAAATAACTTACATAGGATTACATAGCAAGAGACTGTTATAATTGTTTCTTTGTTTTCTAAAGAACAATAACTTTGTATGTTGTCTGAATCTTTTTTGTAGGATCATTTTTAGGTCGTTTTCTATATGTGAGAGTGAGAAGGACCAAAATCATACTCAAGTTTGAAAGTTTGGTGCAGCCATTTGACCCGCTGACTATATCTGGATTAAATCAAGCCCCCCCCCCCCCTTTTGTCTCACTATAGAGCATCAGGGTAGTAAAAACAGCATCCGCCTACAAGCACAATTTGGATCTGTAAACTACCACCTTTAACAACAAAGGTGTAGCCATTACAGAAATCCCACGTTTGCACTGCGTGTACAATATTTCTGGCTGCGGGGGATTATTTGTAAAATGTAGATTTTCCTTCTCCTAACAACCAGTTAAGTGGAAAGAAAGTGTTGTGTTGCAATAAGCCAATGCTAATTCAGATCCATAATGTTAAACTGTGAATGAGTAAGTTGCAGTGACTGCTGCATTGGAGACTGTATGATGGATTTCTATGATAGCTACCACTATTCCAACTGGAACCGTTTACTTGTATATCTGTTTAGTAACCCACTCCTCAGGAACAAAGGTGGACGTGACCAAATTCTCTCAGATACTACCATTATACACTGAAACAATTAATGCTATATTTAAAAAAAAAAATGCAACTATTGTCAAATTTCTGCCACTCTCTCCTAGTTATCCAACATGCTATATCGAGCAGCAACAAAACATGAACACATGAATCAGATTAAATAAACATACCTGAGCACACTCGAAAAAGCTGATCCAAATTGCCTCTTCTCTGGGTGCTATTCAGCTAGCATCACATTGTTTTCAGTGTAAATGAACTGTGATGGCCTTCACTCAGTCATTGTAGTAGAAGCCATAGCGCATTTCTACCCTGTGGCAAGTGCAGATTTCCAATATCAGACTCGGAGAGAGAAACTTTGGCTCAGTCAGAGGACAAAGCTGGCACAAGCACTGTTAACACAACAGGACATAGCCACATGCTATATAGGCCAACACCACTGAAACTACTCCTTTTCATAGGGTAAAGGAAAACCTATTATTACATATCAAGTTTGTTCAGCAATATAAAAATATAACTGTAGAAGCTGACTTTGTGACTGACCACAGATATCACTGTATTACTATGAAGAAAGATTAAGAAAATTTGCTTCTGTGGCAGCTACATGCGACAGGAATCAGGTTGAATCAGTCCCGTTTCTTTTCTTTTATTTATGTTTTTTTTTTTCTTTAAAGATATGTGAATTAAAATGTGCAATGACAAAGGGTTCCGTGAATTTTGTATAAAGTTACCATACTGCAGTTTTCTCTCTTGAATGATGTTGTAAACTGGACTGTGTAATACATGTATCTGTGAATGTCCGTACAACCTGAGTTTTTCTTTTCTTTTGTCTAAATGTTGAACAAAAAAAATGTGATATTATTTGCTGTTTTCTGCAATAATATTATCTCAGAAACTAAAGCACATATCTCTCTCAAATGTAAAAATTATAATTACAATAACAGAATAGAGTAATAATAAAGATGATAATAATAATAATAATGTAATAGAAATGTCTAGTCAGAGAATATTGTTTTGTATATTTCTAGCTGTTTCATGGGCCTAATGTAAAATATTCTATGTAAAAAAAAAAAATATAATAAATGTCTTTAGATGGTGTTATATGAAAAAGCATGATTGCAATATATGTTATCTGCAAAAATAAATAAAGACCTATAGATTATAATGTCTGTTTAATGTGATCTTTTGATGGATGAGTAGGGGGTTTCTGTGCATTCAATGTTAAAACATACAAGAAAGGATTTTACATTAATTCCATCTAATTGTAAAAAGTAAAAACAGAATTTTATGTGTTAAATGGTTGTGACTCTTTGAATAGCTAAGTGCTGACTTAAAAGGTATGGCGATGCTCTTCAAACATGCTTAATTCATTGTTGAGTGAGATGGTTGTGCGTGACACTGACCTACTCTACGTTATGCTAATGCTCGATTCATTATGTAAGTAGAAAATAAATACGCTGTTAGCTTCACCACCGCAAGAGATGCTCTCAGTAAACTTAGCTGATTTGTTTTGGACAAAATGGTTCATTCCACAACAGAATTCTTGTGACACCTGCACTGAGAGCTGCGCCAGCATAGACACTATAGCTGCTCTGGCTGACAGCCAATCCCTCCCAGTCCCAGTGTACCATCCATCTCCCTCCTGTTATGCAGCAGTTAGCCTATGTTTGTTGTATTCCAAATCACTGCAAAATCATCACAACATGCTCAGAGATTAAAAAAGTATAGAATGTGTCTTTATTTCAAGGACTGCGCAGTATGTCTAGTAAGACTTTTGTCTCTTTTTCTAATTAGGAGTTGCAGTCAGACTAATCTTATAGGACAGATCTGAGTGTTTGGTGTGAATGTAGAATGTACTGTTTGCAGAGTTGAGATTCACTCCCCAAAAGGAAACACCAAGCTCAATTTAGCAGAGATTAGGGAGTGATGGTACAAAATTTCCCCCAAGGCCTCTGAGTGCCTCAAACAAATGAAACAAAAAAGAAAAAAAATATATATATATATTTTTTTTTAATCTTTCCCACACACATCAGGGTCAGATCTCCTACAGAGTGTCAAATATATATGTCATCTATGTTGTTCTATGTACTATTAGTTTACTATTTTAAGATTTGATTTGTCTCACTGTTTTCTGCAGTTGGTCCTCATTTACATCCAGCAGTCTCTTAAGTGTTTTGTGTCCATTTGCAGCAACAATTCCCTTCAGAAAACTTAAATGGAAGAGATTTGAATATGTGATTGGGGAGTGACAATAATACCATTTCCCAAAGGGAAACTAAAGGCGCCTGTACGCTTCCAACAACGTGCTAACAGCATCTGAAATCCCCTCTCCAACCACAAAGCTGCAGAAGACTGTGCCCGACAATTCTTTTTAAGTTTCTAAAACAGAGTGTCCGACAGTCATGCCTTTATGCGGGGATTGAAAGTATGAGAAGATTACAAAGACATGCAAAAGGCAGATGCTGGGTTTGAAGCAAAGCTGGGTAAATGCTGTCTGAAAAGAAGTATCATGTTCTAGTAGCATTGGCATCGTGTGATTGCAACAGTTTTCAGTTAAGCAACGCAGTAGGAAGCATGGCAAATCAAGAGACTGAACAGAGTACTGACAGCTAAAGTACATGTCCAATACAAAGGGCGCATTGGATACACAGTATAATGAAGCAAGTACTGAGTGTCACGTGAGAGTAGCAGCGAACTCCAGCTATCTGCCTGAACTAGCACTGACAAGCTGTGCTCCATTTCAGTCAGCCTAATCACATGGCACAGATTATTATGTGAATGCAGAATATGTATAGAGTTTATAATTGGTATATGGGCTGTGACATCATCATTACTTGCAAGCAAATACAAGCTCAGCACAGCAGAGATTGGGTAGTGCTGATAGTAACATCCCTCAAAACACTGCATTAGACACAGTGTGAAGCATCAGATATTATGTGGATTCTTGAATATGCTAAAGCATATTGAGGCACAGTTCTTGCTCAGACCACATATCTGGTGAGCACTGGTGCTGGTGCAAGGCTCAGTTCTACATATTGGCCAGGCACCAGTCACTGTATGGCTCTTTCACTGCAAGGCACCTCGGTTCATGAGGGGAACATAACATGAACTGATTAGTAAGTCTGTAAACCTAGCTATCAAGTACAAGTGCAAGCTGGGATATTTTAAATTACTCTTTGGTGGCACAACAAACAGCGAGAACCTCAGGAAGTCCCATTGAGATAAAAAAAAAGATGGCAACTTTGCCTCTCATGTTTTTCTGCTGTTTGTATGTCAGCATCTCTTTGTTTTTAAAGTTAAAAATTTATAGCCTAAACATGGAAAACCACTGGTGACAGTTATTGAATAGCGAAAGGTGTGTCTGTATGTTTGTACGTCTGTGTGTCTGTGTGTGTGTGCGTGTGTGTGTGTGTGTGATTGTGTGTGTGCGTGTGTGTGGGGGAGCGAGAGAGAGAAATCTTGATAGGAGGAGAGAGGGTGATTTTATACCTGGTCAGACCCTCAGTTGTACTAGTGATGACTGTATGGTCTGGAGTCTGTGTGCATGCGTGCAAGTGAGTCAGCGTGTCCTCGTGAGTATGCGTATATATATATGCACACATACATAAGTATGTGTCTGCTCATCTGACTATGCGGCAGGAGTGCAAGTGTTAGTCGTGGTGATGACACAGACATGAGCGGAGCAGCTCTGACAGCTCTAGTCTAGCAGAGGTATAGAAGCAGCTCAGAAGTCAGCTCCGGGGCCCCAACAACACACACACACACACACACACACACACACACTGTGGAAATGGTAATCTGCCCCCCCCCCGCCAGCTTGGCCAAGGCTCCCAGTAGCATGCACACTCTCCAATCGCATCACAATCACTGGGCACCGACATGCGCAGCACGGTGGGGCAAATAAAAGTATAAATACTTTTTTTTAAAGACAGAAAAAATTTACTCAAGGCTGTATTTTTCCATGGTTGTTTCATGTGAAAGATGCAGTGAGGTTATGCAATTGAATTCGCAATAGGAGACAGCATATGATATTGGATAGTCATACTAATGGAAGTTTGAGGAGGAAAACCCCAGCCAGTCGAAAACACTGACACATCATTTTATAATAAAAAAATAATAAGTGTAGTAATAACAATATCTGGTTAGCAATATCTCTTCACTGGTTACCAGACAGTTACGTATATGTGTTGAAAGATTTTACTGACTGTGGTTAAAGCACTTCATGGATTGGTCTTCAACATGGGTGAGCATTGTTTGTTTCCTGTTTTCTAGCCAACAGTCAACAGTTTTGTTTTTTGTTTTTTTACATAATCATGACCATACTTGTTATCTAACCTTAATCGTGTGGTTGTTATTGCAACAATGACCATGAAGGTACCCTAACCTTAACGAAATAGTGATTTTAAGCCATATTAATGTATTAACGAAGCAGATTTTTAACCCAAACCATGATTTTTCCATAAAAATCTAACCAAGTTGGTTTTGTGCCTAAACCAATACAAACTTTAATCATGTCTAAAACTGATTTATTTAATGTAATGGTTTTGGAGGGCACAGATAAATGACCTGCTGACAGGAGTGTTAAATCTCAAAACGCTTCTATGTGTTGTTCTTAAAGGCACAGACAAAATACACTTTATATCATCCATTATTTAATTTGGAAGAATTATTTTGGAGCAGCAATTACACAGAACCTTAACATTTAAGGGCTATGTAGTGTACACTGCCAAGCCTTTCCTTCACCTAGGATCCCTTTTTCTCCAGCTGACCAAAGCTGAATCAGAATATTAGTGAGCCTTCATGGTTTTCCCTCTGTTCACCTTTACAACAGGCTACTGATAGCATATCTGCTCCCAGCAGACTGACAGACAGAGAGGCAGTGAGAGGAGCAAATGCTCTTATCACTGCCTGCCATATGATGGGATTAGCTGGAGTGTTGTCTAACAAAGCATTAATGAACAGTTTTAATTGCCTGCATGTCATACCCTGCCAAGCCCTGCCTGAACTACACACACACACACACACACACACACACACACACACACACACACACACACACACACACACGCTCCCCCTACAACACAGGGTAGGGATGTATATTTGTCCCATCTTAAATGGCGTTGCAGTGATACACAATTTGTATTCACCATTGGAGTACAAACAGACGATTACTGCTGCCATTCCCATCCACCGGTGTACAATGTAACAGAGAATATGGGTTTGAAGACATTCATTTAACTTTAACCTCCATTCACTCCATCACACAATACAGACGTAATTGAAATCAATAGATGTTTTTGATTATCTTGTGTTGCCATATTACAGTGCAGCCTCGCTGGTGACCGCTGGACTTCAGCACTGCTGTGACCTGAAGCCCACTGTGATTACAGCAGGGCAAAGGGCATTTTCACCCATTTGATGTAACTAAAATTCTATAAAAAAAAAAAACATCAGTCGTATCTATTGGGTGACTGGAATCAAATTTAAATTACTCACACTGTCATCAGGATTAACTTGGACCCACGTTGAAATGCAATAAACATCAAAGTTACAGACTAACAAACATAAGGAAGCCATTCTCCTCCACATGCTATATAAAATGGAGCCAGTGTGCATTTAGCATGCTTGTTGTACACTGGCAAGATAAATCAAAGGTTATGCATTTCAACCCAGGCTCTATGATCTGACGCGGCATCTTTTAACATGCAGAGCAAGGCACTAACATTTGCATGTACTCTCTTAGCTATAGCCAACAACCAGCCCAGTAGCTCCATGCTGTTTTATACCTTTTGCATGACAGACGATTTGACTTGTAAGTACAAATATCTGAGAGTGGTCAGTAGCTGTTGCACTCCACCAATCATGCTAATAATTAATCATCTGATGGCAAACTATTTTGCTCGTCTTACAGCACAGTGGAGGATGACACGGCAAGTCTCACAGACCAAACACTGGCCCCAGAAGAGTATTATACATTGTTCAATCAACGCAAGCTTTTAGCATAGTCAAAGGTGAGAAAAAATGAGGCAGTCCTTTTATAATGTGGGATCTGACAGACCTACTTAACAGCAAATGACAGCATGTCCGCATAAAGTAAAAAAAACTGGGAATGAGTAAATGTATTTGAATGAGAAAAGTAATACCAGGATTGCAACAACTATTTATACAGGGATAATTTTGTATGAGCTATGCATATTTGCAGGTAAGCCGCAGTATGAGGCTTGAATCAAATGGTGTCTTCAGACCCTCTCTGTGTTTTAGTGATGAATGGAGACAGAGGAGGTCTGTGTGACAAAACAGGGAGCGTGACTTCCAGCTGGAAACGGCTCCTTTCTCCTTGCACAAAAGAGTAAAGAGCCCCAAACAGAGCGCAACACTCATTCTCTTTGCTCTCTTCCTCTCCTTACTAAGTCTCTACAGCCTCTTCCCCACATATCTCTTCTTCTCTTCTCTTCTCTTCTCTTCTCTTCTCTTCTCTTCTCTTCTCTCACTCTCTCTCTCTTTTCTTCTCACCATGCCATAGCCTGAACCAATGAACCCATCCCATGTCTTCCAGTCTCTGGGGCCTTTTGCCACGCCACATTTATCACCAAATGTACCAGCAGTGCGGTGGTGCAGTGCGTCTCAGAGGCAGCCCCTTTGTGGCATCTTCTTCTACAATGAAGGGGAGAAAACAAAATGGCACAAGAGGAAGTATAGTATGAAGGAAACATACTGTTTATTCCAATTGCGAAGGAGATGTGCTAAATATGAGCAGACGCAAGAGGTTGTGAATTACTCTGAAATCTTATTATTGAAGAAGGTTTAATAACCATTCCATTTGCTGTCAAGAACCATCACCTCATCAGCTCAGTGCTCTCTAACTCAGCCAGGTTACTAATGGTCTCATGTCTCTCCAGAAACATCATGTACTTGACACCGTTTTCTGAAGAGTACTACCTGACTGACTGAAAAGGCAAAAACTGCATCACAAGTATGTCTGTTCAGGATGGGGCAAAAAGAGAGGAGCGAATAGTCCAGTACCATGAACAAGAAAGCAGCTTGTTTCAGATCTAGCCACAGTCGTCGCCGTGGGAACACTGTGAAATCTATCGTCACAAGTGATTCACATGTGTTTGCTTTTGTGAAAGGTTACAACATCACTTCACAGTATGATACAAGAGTTGGAAGATGATGTAATATTTATCTGAAGTGACATACATGTAGAACTGATGCGGCAAAAAAGGGTTTTATCTCTGAATCTAATAGAGCCTCTGCATTTTGGTGGCTACTGAGAAAACTTGGAATTCATTCAGAAGAATATATTTTAAGAATAAGTAAGAAGAAGATTTAAGAATAAATAATACAATATTTCAAGTTAAGCTTAAACAATTTTTTTGGCTGTAAATTAACAAGAGTCTACAGGCTCTGCACAGCTGCATGCCAACATGCTCTGAGTGGCAATGCAAAAACATACTGATGTTTATCCCTTACCATAGAGTGTTAGCATACTAGCACTAAACACGAAGTACAGCTGAGGCTAATGAGAATGGTATTAGTTTTGCAGGTATTTAAAACCAAAAAGTATCAGACAAATTAAATTTTTGACCTGATGATGGCACTGGATGAAAGGTTAAGGGAGCATCGAAGTCATTAGAATTCCTCTTGAGAGTAAAAATAGTCAATAAAATTCAGTCTCTGGGCATCTGGATGCCTTTACCGGGATGCCTGGATAAAAGTCCACCCCTATAGCTACAATGCTAGCATAGATACAATGTACAGTTGTTCCTGACTCTGGACAGCAAGTCACATCACTACAATGCTTGAGCCAATCCCCCAATTAATATTTACCACTCAAACTGAGACATATCAAATTTAAATATCCATATATCCCAGTATACAAACCCCATTTTAGGAATAAAATAAAGATGCTAAAAAAACTATCCTTGAACAAATGTCCTCTACGGTGCAACGATTCATTGCTCAGGAACACAACAACCAACCAAGGATGCATCATGTGTCAACACCCCCCAGTCTCTCTCCCTCTCTCTCTCTCCCTAATGCTGCTTATGCAGAGAGGAAGAAATCTGATGTCATGCCTGCCTGCCCTCGGCTGTCAAGCCCTCTGACACCCACAAACACACATACATACACAGACAAACGTTATTTACAGTATAATTACTTCCATGACAGTTCAGATGCAAGCCCATCACTCGGTATTATCAAACTACCAAAGCGTGAAACAGTCTATATATAATACAGATGGAAAAATCTATGAGTTCTGTTACAGATCCACACACATGACCAATGACAGAGCCGCTGTGATTTCTACACACAAAATGATTTCTACAGTCATCTCAGAAAAAAATGGTGACTGACGGTTCCTTTCTGAAGCTTTTTTTTTTCTCATAATTGAGCCTATTTGAGATTCCAAAAATCCAGAATTCATGGATTGATTTTCAATAACCCATCAGAACTGGATACTTTTTCTTTCTATATCCCATACCATTCAAATTCAGGCTAGTGTGCAGAATTTTGCAGGAAACAGCATGCAGGGGATATTTATATGGGTTTCCAAAGGCTATAGTTACTATGCAAATCCAGTGTAGATGACCGAGTGATTGCACTCTCACATCCCACTGCTCTCTCTCCCTCCCTCTCTCTCTCTCCCCCATAACCTGTGCCACCGGAGCAGAACATGCACTTGTCTTTGCGTCATGCTTCAATTTTAACGTTGCCGAGGGGCGTGCTGAGAGAAATCGGTTGTAATTAGGTGGATGTTTGCGAGGCAGTTGGATATTAACATGGGTTTTGCCACATGACATGGTGTTGAATGCCGGGCGCACATCTCCTGCAGTCACTTTATGTTTGCAGACAGATGTGCTTTAAGGCCCCCCACCACATTCATGAAATTGTGGGATGTAAGCACTGATTGAAGTTCTTGTACACATTTATTACGGTGATAATGTGGTTTGAAAAGAAGTTTTGTCTTGTTGTTTCTTGCTTTGGGAGAAGCTTGGTCATAAAACTATAAAGGCCAGAGAACTACACATCCATGAGCTGCAGGGGGGTGCTGTTTGTTTCCCACGTGAAATCGATAATCTGTGTTGTTTCTTTTATCCATGACTGTTCGACAACCTTAACCACGTTTATTATTGTAACGACAAAGATCATTTAACCTTAAAGGAGCTTTTTGCAAGTTTTTTCTGCTGTCGAACATGTTTTTTTGCTCTGAGCAGCACTACTTTTTCAGGGCAGATTGGAGGCTACAGTGAGTCGCTAACAGAAAGTAATGAGACGGGCAGGTGCTAGCTGGGTTAGTGCACTAACTTCAGTAGAAGAAAAGACATGATAGAGACAAGAGTTAACATTGGCATTGTTAGGGAATAAAGTTTCATGCTGAACTCACAGTTTTTCTTGTAGATTGGTAAGTAAACACGTGTTAATGCCAACGCTGACTATGTAGCAATAGCATAACTTACAAATAGCTCCCTTAAGGAAGTGCTTATTTAAACCCAAACAACATTTTTTTTCCAAAACCTATCCAAGTAGTTTTTGTGCCCAAACCTAATCAATCCGTAACAGTTCCACAACCTTAACCGCCTGTTTGTTATCGTTACCGTGACAATGAAGGTACGGTACCCCTGCTGCAGGCATGTTTTTATGGGTCATATCCGATGGTAGAGACAAACAACCTGTGAGGTCGTTTAGGTTGGAGGACTTGTTGCACTGTGAGCATTTTGGCAGAGAGCAGTAATGGGTACCAAATATTATGGTCAGTTTCAACAGTTTCACCTCTCATATATGTAAGGCCAACAAGTCTATAGGTACTGTGGTTATTGGTAGGAGTATAGCTAAGAAGAACACAAGATTGACTGACACACACACACACACACACACACACACACACACACAAACCTGAACAGGACATGCTTCGAAGAAAAATGGCAGAGACAGATTACAGATTAAGCGTGCCACATCCAGCTCTCTAACTCTCCTCTCTGTCTCCTTTCTCATGGTAAATGCTTTCCTTTTCTCTGTTCGGAGAATGTAGTGGGAAACAGTGAGTCAGGCTGGAGTGCTGAGAGCTGGACCGGACTGTTAATGCTGCTCAATGAATTAAGAGTTGGTTCTGCTGGTTTACCATTTGAATGACTGGGAGGCTTGGGAAGGTGGCGAGCTCTGGACACAAAGAGATGCTTCACAGCCCCAATGCACTTTGGTTCACATCTACATGTCTAAATATTTGCTTCCAGGAACACAGGATGTTGTGCATAAGTGGAAAGACATTATACTGTACAACAAGACAAACAGAAAAAAATCTCATTTTAATTTGCTGTCACGTCTAATTTGGTTTTACAAGTGGCTTAATTATCTTCATTCCAATTTTAACAAAACAAATGAAAACAGTCTTTTGGGCAAACTTGTAATTTTGTCTACTTGAAGCAGTATTTTTAAAAAGAGGCCAACCCAAAAAAATGCTTACAGATGTTACTAATTAACACACTCTTACACTTAAAAAAAATAATAAAATAAGGAATTGTTATGGACCCAGGTGAAAAACCACAAGCTTTAACTAACCAACCTTATTACAAATAGATTAATGCCTAGGAGACTTTCTGTCCCCTGAAGTTGTTTTCTCAGACAAAGCAGTGTATTGCCTGTTGTATGGTGAATCTCAATCTAGTTCAAGAGGCGCAGATGTCCACCATGTTTCTGCATGTTTCTGTTGCTCACACAGTGGTTCCACTGGGACTTCTGCACACGAGACAATTGCAGTGGTGGTTCACATATAACTTGAAGCGTTGCTGGTCTGCTTTTTTACACTCTGAGGTCAGTCCCATCTTTAAGTCTGTAGAGTCCATTAAAGGGAAATGTCTATGTGAAATAGAAAGGCACTTTATCCCTTGTAACCTTGGAGGTATAGTTCAATGTGCACAAGTAGAGACCTCTGGCCATTTTACACTGACACTCCTCAAGTCGGATGCTGGATTTAGATACAGTGTCCATCTTTATAGCTGCTAACTAGGTGGGATTAATGGGTCTGTCCTGATTGGCAGAATGTCCTTTAGAGCTCTTTGAAAGCTCCAAATGTGCTCACAGAACCAGGGGTACAAATATGTGACCACTCATTCTTTTTTCTAGGGACTTTTTTTAGGCACGGATTGTGGGTTGTGGGGAGTAGGATGGCTGTGTGATGGAAAAGTGAATAACTAAATGCAGGTGAGCACTTCATTCCCAAGTAGGCGCTTTCCTCACCATCAGTGAGGCGAGGCCATCATCCAAGTCCTTATTACAGAGAGAGTACTTTACTGCAGCCTTATAAGGAACCCACTGAGGGTGCTATTTATAGAACAAAAATGTTCAAGTCACATTTCAGAGAAACTTTTCAAAGTCTATAGGAGAAATCCAAAAGGCAGTTTGTGATGTTACTGTAACAAATCTACAAATTAACCAGGGAGGCCATACTCAACATGGCATCTGCTTACTGTACAGATTTTATTTAATGCACATTGGCAAACAAAAAAGCTGAGACAGCTGAAGACTCCACACACACTACTGCTCAGTGAGCATATTATTTATTTTAACTTATTTTATTTGGGCACCAAGTGATTTACAGTCTGATGTCTTATTGTTTTGAGATGCATGCCGCAGTAAGATAATGTGATTGTGTTTAGTATGTGCAAGGATAGGGAAACACATTCCTCTTCTTGCCTCAAATACAGATCACGGCAACACAAGCACTGCTACACACTTATCAGACTGGAGGTTATATAACATTAGGACTATTTAACAGTGAACAAAAAAGTAGATAAAATAAACCACATTAAAAAAAATTAATGATCCTTCCCTGAAGCTTAAAGCCATTTGAAGAAATGTTTAAACCATGAATTACAAAAACAAAAATGAAGATGTTAAGGATCTGGATGATCGAAACAGAGAGGAACCGGTTGCATCTGCTAATGGCACAATTAATCATACAGGCCACCGCATGTGTCACATACTAGAACAACACATTCTTTTCATTTCCACATAGCACAAAATTCCCCTCTCCCACCGACCTCGCTCCCTTTTCTGCAGCAGGAATATCTCCAGGCAGCCTCGCAAGACAATGCCACACAATTACCCCGAGCAAAAAGCACTGTGGCACTGACAAATGTAGTTTTTACTGAGCAGCAGACATTACGTTCTCACATCAGAGTTAAATACCTCCTATTTATCTCAGCCAAGGCGAGCGAGAGAAAAGAGCAAAAGGGAAAAGGAAGGCAAGAGGGAGAGAGAAAGTCAGAGTGATCAAGACAGACAGAGAGAGGGGGAAGTAAGCCGTGGGCTGTGGAGACATAGCAAGACGTTCCATGACAACCGAGCAGGAGGATTCTGAACCATTTCGTCCCGTTACGAACGTCACATGCCAAGTGAGGAATTGCATAGTGAGATGGTGCAACTGCGTAATGACCGATAGCTTATTTCTCACACAGAGGCTATTTTGTTAAGCTCAACTGAAATTGAACTGAAATTGAATAGCAAAGTAACTAAACACAAAAAGCTAAATACACAGAACCAAGAAAAGGATCTACAAGGATCATGCATACTGAATATAGTATGCATGAAACTATCATTACCAATGTTTCATTGTTTAAGGATTTCCAGCGAACACAAATGGACCCAACATGAGTTGATTTAGGCAACAGGCATTATGTGGGTATCACAGTGATGGAATGTATGATCCATAACCCTCAGCCCCTCTGCCATAATTACATTCACACACACACACAAAGACTCATTTGTGCTCAAGCAAGGACAAAAAAAAGACAGAATAAAGGAAAAGTGGTAAGTTTGTTAAGAGTTTGCATTTTTTACATGATTTGCCAAATGTTAACGAAGTCATAATCCTATTTTTTTCCATTTTAATTTGTTTATGCGTATGCAGTATTCTATTTATAGATATGCAGCTTCAGCGTTTATTCAGTCAATGAGGAATTAATGAGGCTTCATTTGAATGAAATGTAAAATAATGGATTTTCCAAGAGAAGTCAGTTGCCTGAAGTATAAGCTTAATCATGTCACATGAAATAGGTCACAAGGTCCTGAGAAACATGCTAAATGAATATGAAACGAAAATATGAAAAGTCATTTCTCTATTCATTTTATTAAGAATCCTGGGTCTAAGGAAATGAGCTATGAATAAGTTTGTATAACACTGCAAGCACAAAGTTGCTGTTTGTTTGCTTTGAATGTATCATGATTCTGATCAGAAAAAATTGAGACTTTGATGTTGTGTGTTTACTATGTTCTTCCTGTGTTGGTGTAGGTTTCCTCCTGGGACACCAGCTTTAGGGATCCTCCAACCATTGCCCTTGACAACAGTGCTGGCTTTAGGAATTGGAGTGAGGACAGGTCAAATGCAGAGGACAAATTTCCTCATGGGAACTTATAAAGAAAAACTTAACTGAAGCTCTGGAAAACCACAGCACAGAAATATGTGGGTACATCCCAATAGTGGCTGGTTTAGTTCAGGGTTTGGTGTCCTATTTGTAAATCGAGGAAAAAGCAACTTAAATGTAATCATTAAATGTTGGTGATGCCATGTTCACTGGCGTTGACCTCCTGCCCCCTCCTTGCTACCTCTTGACTCATGAATCAAGGTGTTTGTGGTGACTGTGACCATTAGCTTGGAAAGGGGTCATGTTGGGGGTCACGGGTTATTATTGTTAAGCTCTCAGTCTGTGAATTATAGCTCTCTTTGTTCAAATTTGGACTGTCGCCCACAGCTTCAAGTCAAAGGTGTTGCATACATTATCAACCAAAAATTTTTAAAAATGTGCAGACAAACATGGATGCTTGTTAACATGCAAAAATTCAGGTTTTTAAACTGATTTCAGATTTAAGCCCCTTTGAGTCAAAGAAGAATATGATGATGAACATAACCCGGTTGCAAACATGTTATTTAAACAAAACAACAAAATTAAACGTGCAGGGATCCGATGAAACACTGACACAAGGCGTTATGTTATTGAGCTTCAGTGTGTACCATCCTGCAATATTATCATTAGACAGTATCTATGCTCCCTTCTACCCTACATTATAATTTCAAATTACATTTTATACACAGAAAACTAAATGCATCTTGCTTTGTCTCCAAACAGGTGACATCAAATTGAATGTCACGCTGGAAGGCATGACTTGATTTTCCGGAGCAACCAATTTCACAGTGTAACCATAACACTGTGTCTTTGTGGTCTTTCACTTGTGAAGGTTATTGAAATAAGACTGAAATGCTTCACAGACATGGCTCCTGTTTGTGTGTTTGGTTGCTCTCCAGCAATCAGACGTGCTCTTTCTCTTGTCTTTCCTTTCGTTTCTGAAGCCCAGCAGTGATTGTGAAAGTCTGGCCCCAGTAAATTGCCGGGGGTCACTGCAGGTTCAAGGTCAGTCAAAGCTCTGAGGGAGGTCGAATGGAAGGGGTTCAGCCCCATCCCCACCTTGCCCAGCCCCCCACTGCAGGAGCAGCCGGGGTGATTGCAGATAATTGCCTTTGCAATGTGTGATGTTTGGGTGGGGGGGGGGTCTACCGTGTTCGTCTCAGTGTGGGCTCTGGCTTTTTTTTTCTTTTTCTTTTTTTTTTTTTACAAATATGTCCAGTATTTGTCCCGTTCCTCTCTTCTGTATTTCATCATTTCATTAAGATCATGTATCATGAGTTGAATACTCAGCACTTGGTTGAAATGAGGCCAATTCTGATCATTATTTTGTCATTTCAGGTTTCACTGTGTAAAGTTTGGAAATAACTAATCATAGACAAATGAGTTCAATTTCCACCTGTCTTCAGATGCTATTAATTTATTCAAATTTTCCTGAAGCATGATCTTATGTAGTTCTTAATGGAAGAGGTGTGTATCTCCCCCACTATGATAACATGCATGTGTATTTTTCTGTCGTTCGTATTTTCCTTTTTCATTTAACAATGTGATTTTTTTTTTTTTTTTTTACTTTTGCAAAAGCAGCTACATTTAAATCGTTAGTTGGCTGCTACTGTATAAAAACGCCTAGAGATACTGTATACCAAATATACACTGTCCGTTCCCAGAAAAACTTACATTTGGGTAATATCAAGCATTTTGCACAATGATCATCTTCAGTGCAGAAACCCGTCTTTTACAATCTCTGTGTCACTGTGTCAGAGTTTGTAGGGCTCTCAGGGCTTTCTGTGAGCTGAGGCATAACGCAAGAAGAAGCTGAAGGCAATGGGTATTTGAAAAGAAAGCTCTGATAGTATTCAGTCTTTAGCATTTAGAGCATTTCATAGTGCAGTGGGCACCGGGGGCTGGAGGAATTAATCCATGGCCCCTTTTATAAAGTTAGTGAATGCCCTGAGTGGCGCTAGGAGAAAAGCTCAAGGCCCGGCAGCGTTGGGAACTGATGATCCATGATGCCTTTATGCTATGTTGGTCTGCATCACTATGCCTTCTTCTTCTCCCTCTTCATCTGCTGGAGCTTTATCTGCTGATGGAGAAAACCTGACTGCACACCATGAATACAGAGAAGCTGTGTCAGTTATTACCAGAAAGCATCTGCTCAAAGACCCTCACAGCTCAAAGTTCTTTGTCTTTCTTTCTGTCTGATCTTCACGACTCACTAATGCGTGGTGTTGTTAAGTGTTCACAGTGAGGTACATTAACCTCACTGGAAACACTTCACAGTACTTGAGCAGTAATAATATTAGATATGCTATGAAGTTACTAAAGAGGCCTTAGAGGTTTTGTTTTACTGGAGGCAGTTGTGAGAAGTGTGAAAACAGCATTGGACAACAAATGGAATGGATTCACAAAAATATAGACAAGTATAGACAACCAGTCAAAAGTTATATCGTCCCTCACGCCAGGAAAAAGAAAAATCTCCAAAATTAATCAAATGGTGACATTCAGTCTCCATAAGAAGTACAAAACAGTAATTCATTGTATGATCACAGTCCACAAGAGTAAAAGCAAAAAAGTAAAACACGTAACCTTTGCTACCAGCAACATAACATTCTACTGAGGAAATGGAAATGTTCTGCTTTCAATCACTCTATTGTATTAGAAAAGAGCCAAAGTCATGACATCACATTTGGGGTCGCCACTGTTCAACAAGCTTCTGTAACTCAGTTTCTTTCATTCGGCAAAGTCATCTTTTTTCTGTTCTTTTAGTTGCAATTTCTGCTGTCTAAAAATGTGTACACCATTTGGTCCTCACTGTCCTGCTATTAACACTCTTTGCCTTTGAAACAGACAAGTACCACTTTCAGTGTGTCAAGGTACTTGGCAGTCAGGTTGTTCCAAGCATCTTGGAGAACTTGCCACAGTTCCTCTGTCTTCTGTTTTATGTAATCCCAGACTGACTCTATCATGTTTATCACTGAGGGTAGTTCTTTATGACCCAGGCTGTGTGTTTGGGGTTCTTGTCTCATGCTGTAGAATAAATATGGGGCCTATCAGACGCCTCACTGATGGTATTGCATGATGGATAAGAATCTAAATATCTAAAGTGCATAAAACTTTGGCAGTATAAAAAATGGAAAAATTATCCCTAAAAATGCATTACTTACTAAATATTGTTGATAAAGAAGCTTTCTTTATTTGTGAAATAGGCATTCATTCGCAGTATATAATAGCAGACAGGCAATTACATATTTAACATTTCAGATTGACCATGCTGATGCAACCCTTTGGATGTCTTTGATTTTCTACATTGGTATGTCATTTGTAATGAGCTGTGGTCTCCTGCCTGCTGTGAAACCCCCTCACATGGACATTACCCTATATGCAAATTAGCTAACTATGATATTGGTATTTCATTAAGCTGTGTAGCTCTGTCAACCCTCCCCCGCTTTCACTGTCTTCCCCCACAGCTTTTCTAATTTCTCTGTATTTCCTTTAGGCTTGCCATGTCTGGTCGCTTCAGCCATCCTTCTCTATTTCTCGCTCTTTCTCTCTCCCGTTCTCTTGAGCACCACTGAACCCTACTGCAACCTATTTTTATATTACAAACACAGCTGAGAGGATCACAATGGCTTTAATGTGAATGTTCATTTTGTATCTCAGTGCGCTGCTTTAAACAGAGACACTTGAAATTTCACCATTTTTAGACCAATTGACCTGTTGTGAGTGGATTCAAAAAATACACCAAGGCCAGCAACCTTTTTTTTTCTGCTGAAAGGCTTAAAGTCACAGGAAGACAAAGTGTCCTCCCAAACGGTACACTGGCAGTTACAGCCTCCATCATAAAATACACACACACACACACAAAAAAAAAAGAAACTTCCTTTCACTCTCTATGCCCATGGGCAGAATTAAGATGATATTAGATAAGAGTTCTTTGTGGTGTGTTAAGCTTTGTGTAACTAAAGTCTATACCAGTCAACAGTGCTTCACTCGAGGAGGATACACTTCTTTTCTAATCTACAGAACACGATTTGAGCTTGGTGTAATTGTTAGCTGACATAAGCCATTTCTTTCATTTCAAAGGGTTTCTGAAGGCTGTGAATCCCACAGATCATCAAATGACCTGAAAGTGGGAATGAAATGTCATAGCATTTGTCCAAATAACAGTCATGACTAGGATGAAAATTTTTGTCATCATGTCAGACAACCTTACGGATTAAAATTGAATTTGATGCTGACAACAGAGTCCCCAAGACTGATAATGCGATGCATTAAATACTAAATTTTCTTTACACAATAACGTTGAGAGCAAAGGCGGTTTTCTCCTAAATTAATTTGGTCTCACTGGAGGGACAAACCAATTAAAAGCCTGTTATGTTCAAACAACACACATCACTAAACCCCAGTCTGTTTTACTCAACATATTTGGCCCCATGTGGTGAAAAGCACAGGATAATTGTTTCATTTTTCCATCATCACAAAGTAGTATCAAAATTGACAATTACATTTCTCTAATAGACAATGCATAGACATAATCATGAAATCAGTAAATGTGGCTTCACAATGCCTGAGGCATAGCAAGTCAGATAGCAGCACTGTTCATTTTAATGATCTCATGCTGCAGTTAACTCATTACTCCTATTATTGTTTGCAGGCTGCTGTGTGTTCCAGGCTCACGGGACCTTTGCTTTAGGCCAGAGTGCAGAAACTAAACTAGTTGGAAGTCATATACAGTATGACGTAGAGTGGATGTGTCACATATTGTAAAGTACATATTTTCCAGTTGGCCTTTGCTGGTCAGGGCAGATATTATCCCAGAGTGCATGACAAAATGTCGTGAATCACCAAAGAGATTGCACGAGGTCTGTCAGTGGACCATCTCCCTAAATCTGTGCAGCTTGAATCTAAACTAAATTAAAAGTTTCGTATGGAGTGACTTACGGGTCAGATGTGTAGTCAGGCAACAAGTGTCTCATCAGTTCTGACTCAGCAACAGCAGACCATGCTCTTTTCGCTAGTAATTATGAGACGAGAGGTGTTGGTGAGCCACCAAAATATGAGCCACATCTGACAGATTTTGCAATGACATTTTAAAGCAGAAATCACGTCTTGGCCACTTCGTCCTCGGAAGTATATTTTTAGTCCACTTCATTAGTACTGTGCCTGTCATACACTTCCCTACTGTAAGTCCCACATAATATGCCAAGATGTCACCTCAGCCCTGGGTGGTAGGTCATGTAAGGCATGTAAAAACTTAATATTGCATTGGTGGATAGAGCAGAACGTCCAGTGTGCAAAGCCTGTAGTAACAAATGGAAAAAGTATGGCAAATTCAAAATAATGAGCTGTGTGTCCTATTTACCACCTCATCACAATGTAACAGGATTTTATCTTTCAGTCGATTTCATTTCACTCCCGAGACCAATCACCCACTAAATACTCCTGTCAGAAATGTGAGGCAAATCATCTTAAAAATAAGAAAATGCGCCTGCTACACTCTCATAGTATCTCATTTAGTTCTATAGATAGAGCCTGTGGGGACTATTGTTTGTAGGAATGACAACAACAATTTTCCAGTCTAGTGGACAGTAAAGTATTCTATGCTTTTCTATTGTAAACTTTGTCAAATTTATACCCCATGGGAATGCCATATCAATTAAAGGGTCTTTAGCTCTCCTAAAATGATTAAATCTTTCCTGACTTAGTCAAAATACATAATAATCAGTACAATTTTGCTATGACAAGAAATGCAATGCATTTAATATTTTAAGAAAGCTTTAAAATTTTCCAGTCTTTGCAATATTTTGTAACAAATGGTTAGATTGTATGAATTCTTGCACACATTCTTTTTTTTTTGCATAAAATAAAGCAATTCCCAAATGAAAATCAGTCCAAATTTTTAACTTTTAAACATTCCAGCTGCTCTGCAGATGCATTATTGCCTGAATTGCCTGACACAGCACATACTCCGGGTGTGTATCACTCCCAACAAGCTACACCAAACAATAGCTTCACGACATACATGAAAAAGGCCTGTGCTAGATGACCCAAAGGTGTGTAATGTAATGACTGGATTTGAATGAAAATTTCCGATGTTAGTAAGTAAGCCCACGCTGCCTGCTTACTCAGTGTACTGCTACAGAAGAAGACCACGAGCTATAAGTCTCAGACCCTCGATGTGTTAGTCACTTCTTGCCTGGTTGAATCTACCTTTGCTTATTCACATGACAGAAGCAGTCCTTTCTCAGTATTTGGTAGTCAGCACTTATTTGAATTATTCTGTGGATTCTAAAAGTTGCCAAGTCTCTCACTAGATCAAATACATAAATAAACATGTGCGACTAACCACAGATGGATGACCTCATTGTTAGCAAAAGAAAAGATATTATTTTACCTTTCTACTCGAAATGGTTGGACATCAACAACAAAGATGTGAGAAAAACAATAGTAGATGCTCTAAATATTTTCTGTAGTTTTAGAGAAATACTAGAAAGTTACAGATTTCAGTTAATTGTTTTGTTGTTTTTTTTTTGAATGAGTGGACAGGCCTCTCAGACTCATCTCACACTTTCACCACAGTGTCAAAAATGATGTCATCTTTGAGACACATAACCGCCTACCTGCTTTACTCGACTGTCTATCTTTGAGTGGAGTTGCAAAGCTAAATGGACGGTTGTCACAGTCAGAAGACAAGGAAAGGTGGAGCAGAGAAGGAGAAGATAAAAAAGAGAAAGGCTGTTGCCACAGACACACCTAAATGCTGCAAAATAAGCCACATGTACGCCAGTAAGGGACCGGCTCAGTCAAAAACACAAGCTGAAACACACACACACACACACACTACATCTACAGCATGGCTAGCTAAGTAGCTAATGACAATATGACACAACGGTCTGCAGGCAATAACCAGTCATCACAGTCATACACAGTCATATGCATATGTGTTCGTGGAGGAATAATATCATAGTAATGCTGTGCCACAAAGTGATCATTTGACATTGAAGGCAATATGTTTCAACAAGTAAAAATTCATAAACCAATTTCAGCCCATTTGAGCTGACTCCATATCTCATCATATTTGTAAAAGTGGCATGAATTGTTGTTTCAGTCAACCCCTGATCAAAACTATACATTACAAAAGTGATTATGAAGTACCTGCTACAATGTGTTAATTGCTGTGTTTTCAATCTTGTGTTATATTTGGGTCACATGGAGCTTTCAGCTACCACTGGCAATGCAAAGCAGATATAGGAACGTGCAGTGTCATTACTGGAAAATGACACAAGAAAAAATTTGATGTTTTGTTGATGTTGTTCTACCAACATTTTACTCAGTATGAGCTTGTTGCTGCGCTTGCTGGAACGAGCAGACACAGTGTCAAACATCTTTCTCTCTTCACATGAATGATGCTAATCAGAAGCTGTATGTGGAGACTGAACTAATGATGACTGTGCATGTTTAGTGTGCCATAGAATTACAATGAGTAAAAACTTACAAGTTATGTAGTTAAATCCATAAAACTGCCTTTAAACTGTAATTAATATTAATATAGTAAATTAAAGACCTATGCATATATTTAAGTTATAAATAAGTCTTATGCTTGTACTCAGGTATACATTTTGCTTGAATGTCACATTGATTCAATGTTATTTGGGTTGTTGAGTGACCAGCCCCCATCCCGAATTTCTCATTAAACACTACATTGCCCTCGACATGCACACACCAATCCCCTGACCAGCTCTTGATTCACTTACTCAGGCCCAAAGACCAAGCAATATAGGTCATTTTTTGCAAACATGTATTCTTACTAATTGGATTTATTTTATTATATGTATTGTTGCAATAGACGTGTAAGGAAACCGATTCTGCTGCCCACAAACAAAACAGTGTATGTTATTTATGAATCTACCACGTGTATATCTGTGAAGTGTATTTCTACATGGGGTCTGCTGGAACTGATTCAGTCTCCAGTGGACCAGAGCATCCAGACTAGCCTGACTGCCTCTGACTCATGGGGGGAGAGAGAGAGAGAGAGAGTATAGAGAATATGACCTCGAGTCTCCCCTCCATCCATCTCTCACCATTCATCCAACCATTCTTAATGGGATACTCTAACCTGGCTGTTTAACACACATTAACGTCAGAGCTTCCCTCAGCCGGAAGTCTGGCTTTGGAGGCTTTTGGCTATAATAGCTTGTTTGGAGGGCATTATCATATATGTTTGGAATGTCACTTTGTTGATTTGTCACAGATGGAAAATGTCTGGGCATATATGAATTGTTGTGACTTGAAATCAGTGATATTCGTAGAAATGCATGCATATGTTCATATACAGTCCAGGGTCTTATGATCTTAAATTTGTATACAACAGGATTTATGACGACCAAAAAGTTTGTCAACACATAGACATCCAATGCACTTTTGTCACAGTGGACAAAGTAACCTTTTAAGTTCTGTAGACAATCGTCACTGCCACTATAGATGTGGCACTAGACCATCAGCATCTCACACCAATTAAAATGCATCGTCGGCCACAATACCAGTCTCTGCTTGGCCACAACCCTCCCCTCCTTTCACGTTCTCAGTCGGCAAGGTGTTACGAAGCCCAGTGAAAGCAACCACTACATACAACATGAACCACAACTGAATATAGTTACCCTGTGGAGCACAAGAGCCAACAAAAAAACAATACAACCACAACCATTAGCCCACGCTATTATTGCTGTGATATGCTCCACAACAAAGTTGACAGTTAGCCAGCTAGCCATAGCATTATTTACAGAAAGTTAGTTAACATTATCGTGCCTTCTGTAGCCTGTCACTAACGAAAACAGATAAATAACGTTGTTTAGCCATTGAGGTACTCACATGTAGTGGTGATCCCGGATGTTCCGAGTGAAGCTGGAGCCCTCAAGCAGCTCTTGGGAGTCCACATTTTGGTAAAGCCAAACCAGTATTGGCTCCACGGTTCGACTGGGAAAGAAATCAGCCTTGAATCGGTAAAAACTTAAAAAACTTAATGGATGTTTTGACGGTCCAATCTCTCACCGGGATTAGATCCGGTAGTACACATTGTCAGTTAGCCTGGTTCTCTTATGGCTTTATTTGTTGGAGGCCTTTTCAGACGTAAAACGTGGTTTATTTAATGGAGGAAATTCCAAATGCTAGCTTGCACCTGAATGCCACATACTGCACTGCGCTATCTCACCTGTGGGCGCTCCCAGTGTGTTACTACATGGGGATGGCCAATGGTTTAACAGGAGGGCCTCACATGCACTAACACACATGCACTAACGTGCTCGCCATTGTTCCGTTATATCGTTACATAGAAAATAGTTGTTTTGCTACTATATTATAGTTTAAAAAGACAAGTGTAACTAATAAAATCTAAAATGGCTGTATTGCACTTATGTGTGGCAGTGACAGGGATCTTTGTATTGTTCATGCTGGCTTGAGACTTTCTCACAAGAAAGACAGCAGCATTTGTCATTAAACCAAAACATGTTTTGTTTTCCTGACAAAGGAAAAGATTGCCCCAGTCTCTGCAGTCTGCAGGTTTCGAGGTCACTGCGAATGAGAGAGGAGAGACCACCACCCTACTCGCAAGGCTCCATATGGCTGTTGAATACATCCCACTCATGGTGATTTTCAAGAGGAAGCAGTTGTGTCATGAGTGGTGCTATGGGGCTCCTAACAACATGCTGATCAAAGCGACAGAGATCAAGTGGATCAATCCAGACATGTTTCCGGACTGGGGAAGACAATTCATTACTTCCCTACCAAAAGATGACACACGACCACATGTCCTTCTCCTGGATGGGCACAGCTCCCATGTGTTCAATTTAGAGTTCTTGGAACTAATGAGAAACCACAATGTGCATGCCATGTGCTCTCCTGCACACTCCACCCACATTCTGCAACCAGCAGACAGCGCCTTTTTCGGGAGCCTGAAGCACAACTGGAACGTGGAGGGCCAAATCTTCACCAGGGGGAACGGTGGGCGAAGGTTGCAGAGGCCTCTGTTTCTTGGAGTGTTTTCAAAGGCATGGAAAAGTGCAGCAACACCTCCGAATGCCCAGGCAGGGTTTTGGGCAGTGGGATCTTTTCTCTGGGCCCAACTTGCATTGACAGGTCCCTGTTCGCCCTAAGCCTGACTATTGACAGAGAAGAAGCTCAAGAGACTGACAACACGTGGAGGGATTTTGCGTGTTGCCATACTAAAAATATAGTACAATACAGGAATGTAACAGGCTACAATGAGCAGTGTATATAGCCCATCTCACACAATGATGAGACACACAATAGTGATTTTCTCTGACCGGTCAGCAGTCTGTATCGGATGTGACCTGAAATGGAGCACTGTACATATTTGAGATAAAAAACAATAAACAGTTACTGAATAGTAATTTCCTTACAGTTTCATCACCCACCTTACATTTACACATTAACATACTCCTTTATTTATATTTATTTCACAAAAATGGGTTAAAGTTTCATTCCTGCGGTTGAAAAACTGAAAAAATGTCATGTTGGCATCACAGTGAAGAGATATAAAGCAATTAAAAACTCCATATAAAATAATACATCCTCAAGCAAGCAGTGAGGTTAGACAAGTTCCCATGTTTGTTTATGTGTTAATGATGAATATCCATTTACTGAGCGCAAAATGAAATGAAGTGCTGCTTGACACCGAGTTCATTACTCTGTAACGAGGAACAGTAGGAGAGTGGTTATTGAGAACACGGCTCCCTGCTGTTAAGCGGTTCTGGCTGGCAGACATAATGATGTTAGTTTTACATTAACTTGATAATATTCTCCCCCAGAGGCGCCACAAAATATGCTTCTATCAGGGAAGACTGCGATGAAACTAATTGTGTGATTGCTGTATTGTTATCCTATTGCGCCATTTCTTTTTTTCCATACATTTTTCGGCACGCTACTTTTGCAGTCAACACATTACCATCTTTAAAACTATGTCTCTTATATTGGCCATTCATACTCCGAAAGGCAAAACCGACATAAAAACAGATTGTTATTAGTTCACAAAGCTCTTGTGCACACATTTGTCCCTATAAATTACAGCCTGGGCTTTATTGAATTTAGATCTTGCAGTTGTTGTTTTTGTCTGCGTTGCCTTTTTCAGCTCATGTTTGATTAATTTGAAACTTTGACTTCCACCACCCATGGGTACGGATACTCTGGTGTATTCAGGGGTTGAGTAGAAAGTAGCAATTAATCTGTCACTTTCAAAACGAGTCCTCTGTGTATCAGAGGGGCCAGTGGGCTGCCACAACGCACCCACAATGCGCACACACACACGTCTACACATACACACACAAATCCCTGTGCTACTTCAGTGAGGTTACCTTCTATGAGCCCAGCAGTTAGTAATGTGAGTTATTGTTCCAGAGAGAGACAGCGGCTCCCCTGGTACCCTGGCTGAATGGCCTCCTTTGGTTTACAGCAGGTTGCTGCTCTCCTCTCGGGGCTGTATGATTAATGGTTTACCACCATAAATGTAGGTCACCAATGACAGCGTTATTATAACATCATGTGAATAGATTGCCATTATTTATTTTAGGAAAATGAGTTGTCTGTCTGGTAATATTGAGCAAGTAATGCTAAATGACACCATATTTTATAATAAGGTACAAAATAAGAACAAAAGCAAGTACCCTGTTGTCTGAAGGATCATTCATCTCAGTCTTCCTCTGGTGCCTCTTAAATGGTTAAACCTTGCTTCACTATTACCAGTGCTTGGAAATATGTGGTAAGTTAATGCAATAACATATTTGTCATCACACAAATGTAATTTTTGATCTTCTGCACTGTATTCATGAATATGTGATTTGGGGGTTATACAAAAACCTTTGTGTGTTTTTTTTTATGTAGATTGGTCTTACTAACCAGAAATAATATGAGTTATTGTACATCCATTCATAACTCATAATCTATTGATGATTTTGATGATATGTCTTGTCATATATTAGGTTAGCAAACCAATGTACTGTACTGAACACTTTCCAAAAATCTCAGCCTATTCATTAAAGCAAAAAAAAAAAAGAAAAAAAAAAGGAGGAATACTGTAAGCTACATAATACCAGTGGTTTTCAATCATGCGCCTTTGAGGTTCAAGAGTCTGCTGGTTTCTGTTCCAGCCAACATCCAACACTATAGTTGCTGATTTCACTGATTACAGTTTGAAATGAGCCACAAAGCATGAGGCCTTTCAGTATGTGCTTTTTTGTGGCATTTTTAAATCCATTTCAAATGCATTTTTTGTATGTAGTTCTCTCAATTCTCAAGAGAGGAGAAAAAATTAAATTACACCACATTATTAAGCATGTATAAAAATGGAAAAAAGGAGAATGTAAATAATCTTTTGTGTACATTGCACATCATATATCTCTATACATGCTCCAACACAGGTTTTAAAGACTGTCAAAGCGGCCTATAGTTAACAAGTCTCTACTCAGCATTTAATATTTAACACTTATCCCATTTTTGTTTTCATATTAATGGAACCCTCCAGCATTTAAAAGGCCTTTGAGTGTGTCCCAATCTGATGTTTGGCCTTCACACAATCCAAAGGGTCAAGGGTGTTCATGATGTTGTAAAAGCGGTGTCACATTTAGGATTTGGATTTTTAGATTTAGGATTAATCTGAGCGTAAAAATATAGTTTTAAAGGTCTGTCTCTGTTTGAAGTTGAAACAACATAGAGCGGGCATGTTGTGTTGATGAAGATAGATATGTTATGCAATTATCCATCCATCCTGATCTCCACACCCACACATTTCAATATGCTGTAAGTATATCATACTACCACCTGCTTTAAACTTAAACGTAGGTCAGTTTAAACAGTTTTGAACAGATTATCAGTACTTGCATCCTTTAAGAAAGAAGCACTTATGAGGGTTCCTTTAATCTTCATTTTCTCCTGCCCTCCTGAAGTGGAGGCTCATGTGGTCTCAGGCCATGCTGACCATCAAATTATTTTGGAAGTAAGAAGGTCAGGGCATAATTTTACCCCTTTGTTTCCTGACTTGCAGGACAGCTGTCACTTTTGGTCATGTTCATTTAAAAGAAGTCTGCCTGCAGAGAGCATATCTCATTGTCCTGTCTTTAAAAATAACAGCACAGTCCAACCAGTGTCCTGAACAGTCACATCATTAGGGCCCCCACATTAGAGCCAATGCGATGACTCATCACCTGGACATTAAATAGGGAATCCAACCTCAAGCAAAACTCTTATACAGAGTTTGTCAAAGAACATCGACAGCATCAGTCGTTTATAACAAGACCTACATGTCATCTCCTGTGTGAAAGTCCTGTGTTTTGTCAACCCATCCATTCACCGCAGCCCTATCCTAACACAGACTTTATCGCCCTAAGTCACCTGACTTCCTCCTTTACTCATAATTACAACAGCTGTTAGAGGTCACCAAACAATAAGATGTAACTGTGGATTGTGACAATCTACTCGCAAGGATAACCTTTGGGCTTGTTTCTGTTGCCCATCAGAGGCGGGAGAAAATGGTGCATCATAGTTATAGAGACACAAAGTTCACAGACAGAAGAGGTTGAATGGGAAAATAAAATTGCCAACCTAAAGGGAAAAGTTGTACATTTTGGGAAATTCATTTATTTGCTTTCTTGCTGAGCGTTAGATGACAGGATCAATACCGCTCTGATGTCTGTACGCTAAATATGAAGCTAGCACCAACAGGTGGCTAAACTAGGGAGCAAATGCTAGCCTGCTCAAAGGCGACAAAATTCACCAACAAGTACCTGTAACCTGGTTTGTTTCATTTCTACAAAAAAATTTGGTATAAAAAAGACAAATTGCTATTTTACAGGGCCGAGAAAAAGGAACAGGCGTATTTACTGTCTGATTGGACAGTAACTGGAGTCTCGTTTCTGGGCAACTGGTTTTCTTTGTGCTACGCTAAGATAGTGTGCAACTGGCAGCAACTTCATATCTAGCACACAGACATGGGCGTGGCATCTTTTCATTTAACCAACGAGAAAGCAAAAGCAAAAGTGTATTTCCCTAAAGATCGACCTTCTCTTTTAATTACTTATTTCAACCCAACCATGATTTTTCTCAAACCCAAATCAAGTGTCTAAACCTTACCAAACTTTAAAGCAGTGACTGATCAGTAAATTATTTTGAAAGGCTCTAACAAATGTCTTCCACCTGAAAAGGCTGTCGGATCAAAAAACATTCAAATGGTATATGTTGTTCTGGAGAGCAAATGTAATTTTTTTTCATTTCAGATTTGTAGGTCTTGATGAGTTTGTCTAACTTAACAGACTTGTTTTTGTTTCCTACACACCCAGTTCCTCAAATGTTTACATGATGGCATGACTCTCATTTAATTTTGTTTTCTTCATTCACGTGGTGAGCTTTTCTTTCTTGACATTGATGATTAGTGGGTCTTTAGCTCATATTAAATTCATACTGTTCACTTTTATGTCATAATGGGTCATAGGTCTCTCAATGCCCAACCACCCTGAAGTCTCACATTCAATCCAATCTTCAGCAGTGTACTTTCATATCAACTTCATTTTTGTAGCCTACAGTAAGTGTGCATGTCATTCATTCTGAGATGGTGAATCTCACACTGGAGAAAAATATTAAACAACTTTTTCTTACAAACACGTCACAGTGCAGCTGCCTGCTGCTGCAAACTGTCTTGATATTTTCTCTGCCTTGTCAACACAAGGTCAAAATCACATTTGGATAATCTCAAATCCATCATCTTCCTCATTGTTATGATAAACAGTCAACACAAAATGCGCTGAACGCTGAACTGAATAGCACAGGGGGGCCATTTCTGGATGACAGCGTCATTGTTGAGGTGGAATAAAGCTATAAAACGTGATAACTGAGTGTTTTCTTCTTTCTTCTCAGCCAAGATCTGAGCTCAAACTGCTACACAACAAAACACTATAAATCAAACTGTCAATCTGTAGAACAAAGATGAATTTGATTGCACGGTAAGGATCACTGACTCTGAGTGTGTAACAGGAAGAGAGCAAGTGTGTGTGTGTGTGTGTGTGTGTGTGTGTGTGTGTGTGTGTGTGTGTGTGTGTGTGTGTGTGTGTGTGTGTGTGTGTGTGTGTGTGTGGAAATTGGGGGTAGGGTTGGGTCATGTGATATATATTTCGGCCTGTAAATGCATGTTTGTATAGGTGGGCTGCTTCTCTGTTTCTGTGTGTGTGTTTAATATATGGATTCATTTGCATCTCCAGACTTGCATTTATTAGCTGCACTACATCGCCAAAAATATATGGATCTCACTGTTGAACATCCCATTCCAAATCATGGGCATTATCAAGGGTGGTGCAGCCTCCATATTTTGGGAAGACCTTCCACAAGATTTTGGGACTGGCCGGCTGCAGGGAGTTGCTCCCTTTCAGCCACAAGAGGATTAGTGAAGTCAGTCACTGATGTTGGGTGATAAGACCTGACTCACAGTCAGCAGAAAGGTGTTGGACTACATTTGGGCTCTTCCAGACCAAAGTGAAAAAAAAAATCTTTATGTACTGGTCACTATTGTCTAAAATATCATTGTGTGCTATAGATCTGTCCACATACTTTTGACTATAAAATGCATGTATATACCATATTTTTTGCGTATAAAATTTTTTAGCTCTTCTATGAACTTAACTACAGACAAACATAATAAAACTTTGAGAAAACAGGCTCACCACAAGATCAATCTAGCAGCTGTTCTGAAGGTTTTGATCATATCACATGATCTTCATCAGGAAATGCAGTTTGTATGCTCCACAACAGCTCCTAAAAGGTCCTTGAGGTGAGATTGTATTCTTGATTGTAGATAATGAAACCTTGTGTATGCAAGAACAACTCTTAAGTAGCTAAGCTGCTTCTGACATATTCACCAGCACAATAATATTCCTTTGCCAGAGGTAGGCTAGCTCATTGTTACAAAGCTGTACCCAGCACCAAGTGAGCAAGAGTCACTTTATATGAAGAAAGAGATCAGCCAGAGGAAAAAAAACTACTACTCCAGTTCTGTTATTCATTTTGCATCACAGCAGTCTCCTGGCACCTCGTCCCTACGCACAAAACTATTTGTCTTGTGAAATGAATTTTTTTAGTTAACAACTCAGATTCACTCACTAATTAAAGTAAATTCTCATTATAGTTTCCTCTCTGATGAGATGAGAAAAGCAAAGAAGAAGGAGACAATGAGAGAGTGAGAGAGTGTGGAAGGAAAAAAAATAAAGGGACTATTTTCCACAATAAATGCACCAACAATGACCACTTCCTCTTTGCATATATGCAGACAAAGAAAATGCACCTTTTTTTTCTCTCCCTTCTTTGGAAAGTCTTCAAACATAAATAAAATGTGTAAAACATAAGTAAAATGTGTAAATGATCGTCTGTCATTTTAAAACATTTGTCACAGTGCTCTACTAAAATACACTTTTTTTGCAAAGGCAAAGAAAATCTTTTTTTCCCCCATTTTCCCCCTCCCTTTCAAACATTACTGTAATGAATTGGCATGAATGACATGAAGGCAGTGTAGTGAGAAGCTTTCTTGTCTCCATTAGCAGGTCCTGTGTTTCCAGAGAGCATCAAAGAGAGAGGAGCAGGAGAACGCAGGGGGTGGGGGGCTGTAAGCTTCAAGCTGCACACAGAGATAAAGACCAGACATATCTGTGTGTGTGTGTGTGTGTGTGTGTGTGAGAGAGAGAGAGAGAGAGAGAGAGAGAGAGAGAGAGGGATTAGGCTGACTTTGACTGGCTCTACTCCATTGTGACAGCAGCTCCTAAGAAGCTGCACACTGCCACATGACGGACAGGGCTTGGAATTGCACAGATAACGTATGCCTCTCTCTCCCTCTCTCCCTCTCTCCCTCTCTCCCTTTCTCTCTCTCTCTCTCTCTGTGTAGTGTCTATGTGATAATGTCTTTTAGCCCCAGGATGCTCGAGCTTTACAAATTTGTGTGACTGGAAAAACATGCAGTATGGGCACTGAAGGTCACTGGCTACTGAAACTGTGCAAATATATACATTTGATGCTTTGTATGGGTGTGTGTGTAGGTGTGTGCATGTCTACCAGAGGAAGGGCAAGACAGAGAGCATGCATGTCATGACAAAATGTGTGTTTATGCAAAGATAGGGTGCTGTTGGACTGTGTGTGTGTGCTGTGAAAGAAGGAAAGAAAGAGGAAAGACAGAAAAGGGGCAAATGAAAAAGGAGAGACGGAGAAGACACACAGTTTGTGGAAGAATGAAATGGTCCATGTAAGAGAAACAGACCAAATAAAAGAAAAAGCAAAAATGAGGATGGTGTAGAGACATCCAAAAGTAAAAACCAGCCCAAAAATAAAACCCCTTCTTCTCTTAGCACAACTGCATTAGCCGTTACTGTACAACGGGGTTTAAGAGTTTCCTGTTGTGCTTTAGTTGAAATGACATAAGCTTGTTTCCCCATTCAGAGTTTTTAATGTTTGACTAAAAACCCTCTGCTAAGTCCTGCCATGCCTGACCCTCTTCATTACCTTCATCACTAAGTGAAATCAACAGTGACACACTCTGAAATAATTCTGCAGTGTAACCATGCAGTTGCCAGAGGCAACTGTGTGCTGAAGCTTCTTTGCCTTTTCCTCTTACTTTTTTTTCTTGCTATTTGAGGGATTAATATCAGAAGAAGGCTACTGCTGTTGAGTGCCAAGGTTTCCAAGGTATATCTATGATGCAGCATCTCTATTTGTAATTTAATCTTTCGACAAGATCCAGCTTTAGCCAATCTGATCTATAGTCCATCTGTTCAGAGCTCTTAAAGGAGCTCTTTTTAAATTTTCCAGTTGCTACATAACCAATGTTAGCATTAACAGCTGTTTATTTACCAGGCTAGAGGAAATGTTGCGAGTTTAGCATCAAACTTCATTCCTTTACTTGCGCTGTCTCCAGTGGTGGAAAGCAACCCTTTGCTTCTATTTCTATCATCTGTTCTTCTACTGAAGTTAGCATGCTAACCAGCTAGCCACAGCCCCGTTGGATTGTCTTGTCACTTTCTGATACAGTCACTATAGCATCCAGGCTGCCCTGAAGTGGCACTGTTTAGAGCACGTGTTACAACCTCTTGGCTGAAGCTCTTGCCAAGACTGATGAGTAAACAACTATTAATGCTAACGTTGCCTATCTAGCAATAGCAAAACTTACAAATAGATCCTTTAAAAGCTGGAATATTTTCTGTTTTTCAGAAGAATGAGGAAATACTCACCTTGACTTTACAAACAAAAACAGAAACTTGTATCAATTGGCAGTTTCCATCTAAAATTGTCCCATAATTAAAAGAAGCCACTTCTTAGTGATCTTGCTGTTTCAGTCCTCAACCTCAAACCTTGTTTGGGCAAATCCAAAAACGGCAAGCCTTGTTGAATGCCTAATTTACAGTGTACTGTTAACCTAGCAACACCACAAGGAAGAAAAATTTGCCTGAAAGGTAATGTCAAAGCTGCTTGATGACTTTCCCAGATCACTGCTATCCTCGTTCTAACTCTGTCACAAATATGATGCCAGTTGAAAATCATTAACTCTGCTATCTCCCCGTGTCATTTCATTGTATCAGTGTCATCGTGCCTCCCCTCCAGAGGCTCATCATATATGGCTTTATCAGTGGTGTTTGACATGCAGCGTATCACTGAGCTCAGAACTGCAGACTCTTCGCTTGAAAACACATTTCAGCCCGCCAGCGGTTGCGTGACAGCTAATGAGTGTCGGCAGCAAGCAAGCGCCATTAGCATCACCAAATCAAGGCGCCTTTCTGCTTTGATGTGAACATGAACATGTGAACAGCTAAAAAAAAAAAAAAAAGATAATAATACCATTATGTTCAGCAAATGCAGTTGAATGACCTTTTTACAATTTTTCAGCTGCCAAAATTAAATTTGACTGCATGGCGCACATTTTAATCAACAGAGACTCGATAATAAGCAAACTGTTCTTTGTTGTATCACGTTGTTATTAATCAATGGTTTTGATTTTCCTCAACAACCACTGAAAAGTTCATGAATTTTAGACATTTCAGGGATTTAAGTTGTTTAGTTTTATTTAACGTAGGGCATCAAGTCAGAAACCGTCCTGAGGAAACCTCACAGTTGTCGCACCCAAAGACACACCAAAGTAAAAATACAAAGATGTAAAGTATTCTAAGGACAAATATTATAGTTGTTATTTATCAACTGGGCCATTGTGGATATAAGGATGATGGTCTTTTAAAATGGAATTATACATATATACATACAATCAGAGCAATACTAAGATCTAATAGCTTGTAGGAGGCTTTTCTTGTCTTTTAAATCATTTTTATTTCTTCTCAGATCTAGCTGCAACTAATATGGGGAGCCACTTAATTTTTATATCTTTATTGTATATCTATATTTTATCTATGTAGAGAGGAGCTCTAAATGTGAAACAATGAGACTGTGTGTGAAATATTAAAGCCCAGAAACTGCTAATGTGGTCTGCAGGGTCTTGCTATGTGCATCAGTTGGAATGATTGTTGTGGGTGCATGTGTGTACAATGCATGGCTGTGTGTAGCAACATGTATGCATGTTTGTCACTTTGTGTGTTTGTGTGTACTCATGTGTGTGTTAGAGGGCAAGGCTTTTGTCTGTGTCCAGTGCAGTGCATTATTCTTCATTAGAAACAGATGAGTGACTCTGTCTATTCCAGGACTGCCCCTGGGTTCAAGTCAATCCACCACCCAGGCACCTACACACAGACGCACACACACACACACACAGACATTCAAGTTATGCACAATGTCTCTTACAGACAGCGAGAACTGAGTCAGATGCTCAGTAGAAATTAACATTTTGGATTTTAGTTGTATCCCAGCCAATGTGGCAGTTTCATCTCTGTGGATGGCTACAGGCAGAACATAGTAGGATACATGAACATTTCTAATTCTATAACTGATCTAATGAATAACACAGAGGATTAAATGTTCAACTTCAGAATGAAAACATCTTGTGATAAAAAAAATGGCCAAAAATACAGCGCAAATAAGTTGTGTAAGAAGTCCTGTGAGTAATTAAAGTTTGGACATTATCTCGGTTTTCGATCATATTTAAGGTTCAAATTTAACACACCCATCAGATTTAGTCTTTTAATTAGCCTTAGTGACAAATAATCTCAAAAGAAATTAGTTTCTCGCAAGAAAAAAAAAGAAAGGTGAATGCAATCCATACACTTTTGCAGAATTAGAATTCAAAATATCACATTCACTTTATCTAAAATAAATGTAAGTCTTATTTAGGATGTAATGTGCTCAGTCAGCCGGTTTTCATTCAGGCCAGGTTTTCCTGAGGTGTAATTGAAGGAATATGAATTGAATTTCAGACTTGCATGATGAGCCTCTCTGCTATCTGTCAGAAGGATTTGACTGAATATTGCCTACCTCGACATTGCTGGCTATTCGCTGGGATGGAATTATCCAATATACGAACACCTCACTATTTCTGCTTAGTCAGGGACGATAAAGCTTTTGGTTTGTTTGTTTGTTTTTTACCAGGATACGAGACTGTATGCACCTATAACACTCTTTAAAATATTAAAGTAGACCAAGAAAAAGCAGTGAAAGGTAATATGTGCCTGATTTGTTTGACTGACAGCTAAAGGCCCAGTTGACAGCATGCAGTAGTCAGCGTAAAAGTCTAGACATGCATTTACAATAGGATTCCTCCACATTAAGACAAGAGGTGAATTGGACTTCTGTAGCTTCCACATCATTGTCAAATTAGCAGCACTGTCGAGAGAAAGACAGACAAAGAGAGACTGTACAGAGAAAGCAGATTACATAAGTCCTTCACCTCACATGCCTGACTATGTGACTGCAAAATGCCCAAGAGACTGAGGGATGGAGGAAGGCAGCGAGAGGAGAGGGAGGTGGGGGAAGCGGAGTAAATTGAAGAAAATTAAGTGGAAGAGGGGAGAGAAGAGGGATTTGAGGGAGAGACAGAGTGAGCGAGAGGGAGAACGAGCCAGAGAGGAAGAGAGAGAGAGAGAGAGAGAAAGGCCGATGAGAGGTTTATAAAAAGGAAAGTGAAGATGATGTAGAGGGCGTATGAAGTGGGCCTCTGTCATTCTAGTTAATGCCAGTCGCCTCGCCTCAGCGACGGCAAAAAGACTGCCGCTGAAGAGGGTTCTGATATGCAGCCTGACAAAAGCACTTATCAGATGCAGCACAGCTTGAAAAATGCTGATGTGCCAACTAAAATGTTGAAATCAAGTCCATTGGAAGGCAGATTGATGACCTTATTCAAACTGTCTGGCTGACGCAACGTGTCAGAGAATGCGTTTTGTAATCATTTTTTACTCATTCTGGAAAGTACTACATTCAACCTGCACATTTCAATTAAAAAACTATTTAAATGATGTGATGAAAAAAAAAGCTCCATATTCCCTTTTAGGTTCTGAATGGTTTTTTCGTCAAAATGACATGACTAAATGCTGAAATTACATGTTAACGCAATTCCTTTTTTGAAGTGATTTGATTTATGTTGCACACACAGCAAATGTTGCAAATCCAAGTCACTGGTGCTGGTAAGGATTAATTGTGTCTTGCTCAAGGACGCATCAGAAGGACATGGTTTTTTCCAGTTCCTCTGGCTGAAAGGCAAAGCTCACTACTGGAATGTAACTAAGTACATTTACTCAAGTGCTGTGCTTAAATCCAGATTTGTAGACTTTTATATTTCATGCCACTTCATAGAAACACAGTGCAAACAATTAGTCAATTGATCAATTAGTCAGGCAACATACAAAATAATCTGCAACTATTTGATAATAACTGATTAATTCTTTAAGTAATTTTTCATGCAAAAATGCCAAACATTTTCTGATCTCAGCTTCTCAGAGGGAAATTTATGCATTTCTTTGTCTTCAGTAAACCGGACAATTTGCTGGTTTGGACAAAACTCTTGCCTTCATGTGAGTGTATGAGTGATGATAATCTCATACATAATAGCATAACAGTCACATGGTCCAATTTGCTGCATGGAGTACTTTTACTTTTGAAGTACATTTTGCTTATAATGTATACTTTTACTTCACTAACATTTTCAATGCAGGAGTTGATATTAGCAATATTGGTATTTTCTTTTATTTAAAGGAGCTATTTGTAAGTTTTGCTGTTTCTACATAGCCAGCATTAGCATTAACAGCTGTTTACTTGACAGTGTAGTAGAAATGTTGTGAGTTCAGCATCAAACATCATTCCTTTTCTCACCAAGATGTCTCCAGTTATCGCCAGTGTTAACTCTTGTCTCTATTACATCTTTTCTTCTACTGAAGTTAGCATGCTAACCTGCTAGCCCCGGCCTACTCATCACTTTCTGTTACCGACTCACTGTAGCCTCCAATCTGCCCTGAAGACATAGTGCTGCTCAGAGGGCGTGTTATAACCTCTTGACTTGTAAACACAACGATGGCCAAAGCTCTCGTCAAGTACCAGTCACCACCACCCGCAACCAACAAACCACATTCAAGTGGCAGAGAAAACTTACTAATAGCCCCTTTGAGCAAAGATTCTGAAAATGTTCTCTCTATAAAATTGGTGTCAGAGTCTCAGAAACAATGTGCAGTCATAAATAAAGTGACAGAATTGGACAGGAGCAGCTACAGTGAAAGAGGTAAGGATAAATTAGATAAATAAATAGAGGAAGAGGAAGGAATATTTGAAGACAAGTGAAGGATGAGGACAGGATGGGGACAGGGGAAACAAACAGTCATAGAGGGATTGAAGAAATGAAGGTCAACCACACTTCCCTCAGTAGATATTCTAAAATATAGAGGACATCCCACTGTCCCACTCAATGTAATGATTGGATTCTCCTTCACCACTGAGTTTAAGGTTCACCTTTCTGGTTGTTTACATGGGCTGAAGAAAAGGTTGCAAAGTCAACTCGGAGTGCTAACAGCAGAGCAAATCCCACACGTGAAGGGAGATTATCTGGAGATTTTCTCGTCTTATTATTTTCAGAGACACTGATCTACTGGTGAGTGTGATTGATAGTGGAGATTATCAGACTGGCTTTCATTCACAAAGGCTTTACAGGAGGTTATGTGGATTCCAACTTCTAAAAGGAGCTTTGATCCTTCTCATTAGCTTGTAGATGCCCCACATATTGCCACATGCAAAATGATTGCCACATTGCCGCTTCTCTTTCATAGAATATTTCCAGCACTTACAAACATGACCAGCAGATGCCGCTGTTGACCTACAAAACACGAATGGCTTTTTACATGTTGCTATGGCAAGAAACCACAAAAAAGAACTACAACACAGATTATTGCCTAATAGAAAATACCCCAATACTAGAGCTGTTAATATTGATCAAAACCAATAACTGTGGCATAAGAAGGGCATAAATATTGAGTTTAAAATGATTAATGGAAATCAGTAGCTTAAATAATAAAAGTGATTTGTGACCAGCGATTGATTCCCATTAGAAGCACCTGGCTTAATTTGGAAGATATCATCACCCAACACAACAAGGCATTGTAACTGGCCCGTGTCTTTCCCTGCAATCTGTAATCACGGGTCATTATGGGTTCCTGTAGTACAGATTGACCTTAATGACATTAGAAGATCTCTGACGCACTCATTCTCACACACACAAATTAGAATACAGACATTCTCATTCACATCCACTGTGTATGCACACACACAAAAGAAACCTGATTACTCACACACAGCTGTGGAGCGGAAATAGACAATCCTTGTCACTACCGCACACTCATATCACAGTCTGTCAGTTTATATGGATTTGTGTTGTATGGATTTTGGAATATAAACTTTGATCATCCCATAACATTGTCCTCTATCCTTGTCTGTCTCCTCATAAAAACTAACTCATTTTTTATTCTTCATCCAGAGGGGCAAACTTAATCATTGAGGCTGTTTTTAAACCGTGGCCAGGTTTCCGTTATCATGAATATATTCAAGCTGCCCAGTCTATGGCCACAGAGTAGCTTCACTCAGCTACTTTGATGGTATTTCTTGAAAGCTGGGTTTTTCCCGAAGGATTCAGGAGGTCATTATAAAGGCACCAACTGCTCCTTTCTTGACATTTTTTTCAATTTAGGTTACCATTTCCTCTGCATCTTATTCTCCCCATGAGCCACACACACACACACACACACACACACACACAAACGTACACAAACTCCTGGTCCCTTTCTTCAAACTTCCCCTTTTTATCTCATCCTTCTTTTCTCCCTCTGCCCTCCCACCCTTTCTTCCTTCCTCTCTTTATTTTAGTCACCTCTTTACCTGCAGCTTTTCCTGTGGGTGAGAGCAGGGATGGTAGTGGCACTTTATCCATTTTTGCCCAGTAATTCTAAAATGATTTTGTTGGCGCAGGGGCAGGATTAACACGAAATATACCTGATGCATTTAAGGTCCTGCACACCCAAAAAGCTTTCCCTCGTACAACGGCTTCCAGCTTTTACGTAATCAATGCAGCTGTGTACATCGAATGTGTTACTCTTCACACATTAAACATGCTTTATGCAGGTTAACAGTGACCCAGAGCTACTGTTAACATTTCAACTCTGCGGCTGTCTCTACAGCAGATTCACAGCTGCCACCGTTGTGCTGGTGACATGTTGCTTTCACAGCACAGCCCATGTGTAGAAAATGTGTTCGTCTGACTGATTTTGACCTCTTAACAGGCAGAAGTTGGGCAGAGTGATGTTTGGTTGTTTGCTAAGGTCGACAAACTCCAGACTTCTGAAGACATAATTTGTCTCACCATAACAGGTGCGACAAAACAAACAGTGTGAGAGTGAGGAGAGAGATGTCATTTAAGCACAGTCTGTACATGCCCACACACACCCCCTGAGGAGACGTCTGATCAGCCCAGAATAACAGAAAACACTTCAGTGACATGGATCCAATATCTAAGAATTAAGACACTGTCAAAGTGACACTACCTTTTTTTTTCAGCGACAACACACATAGATCAGCATCACTGGAAATGCGCTAGTACTAGCCAGAAGGCTAATTTACAACTGTTGGCAAAATGTTAAAGCCATTGAAACAATAAGAAAACACACAACATGTAAATTTCGAAGAGGAGAGAGCAGGTGGAAACATGAAGCAGCTGAACGGACTGGTAAAGCAAGCAGCATGCAAATTAGGACAATGCAGGGAATTAATACAAACTTGCGTTAATGATATATGACAATCAGACAGTCAGTACAATTAATACGTGACATCATATAATCACATTACATTACAGGTGAAGCTAATAAATTCAGCATGGACCTCATTCTTTACCTTACTAGCTTTCTGGTGTTTTCAACCTCATCTTACAGTCTTCTTCAGATGTCATCCGACTACAAGTGGTAAAACAATATCAGTATCAATAGAGCTGCTTTTGTGTTGTGAGGATTTTACCTTGTATTTCCTTGGCCGGTCAGCTTATGTGAATATTTTGATAACAACATTTTTACAGTATGTACATTGTATTTCTAATTCAGTTCCCCTCTGTACATAAAAAGTTCAGTGTGCTCAAGTATACTCCTTTTACAAGATGCTAAAAATATGAATATGATTCCTGCCAGTGTCATACTTTGTTTGAAAGTCTTAAAAAAAGATCAGTCTCTCCTCCTGAAAAGATCATGTCTACCACAGACCTTTTACACATCGGCCATTATCAGGCAAAGCTCAACAAAACTGTTCATTTGTTATCTCAAGATAATGGAATCATGCGTCTGATCTCAAACTAATAGGCTAGGACACAACTATGACATATAGCACAGCTGCTCCCAGCTTCCTTATTGCTCTGCACCATTTACTTTGCAAATACTTCTTAGTGGTTTTTACACATTTAAAAAAAACTGTGAGAAATGGCCAAGGCTCATAAATTGTCCAAATGGTTGAAAAACTATAAAGACATCAAGGTGTGTTGCATTAAACTTACTCTAATAATGACTGATTAAAAAAAATAGGTGAATGTATTCTACATAACAAGAGCAATAGTCCAGGATGACCTATTCATAAGCATGTAAGTCTTAATGAAGTTGAATGAATGATTAGTATGTATGTTTGATTTTGTGACTTTGTGTAGCTGTGAATTGGTTGTGTGAGTAATTTCAGCCATTTTTAATTTAGAACTATAAGAATTGCCTGAGTATAAACCAGAACCTGTGCCAAGGACCAGCAGGTTTCAAAAACCATGGCATGAAATTCATTGTACACAGCCACTTGTAGCACCATCATTAGGCCAAAGTTTTTCTTTTCCAAAGTCTGTATTTCTTGACCCTGCATACGGACCAATAAATTGTGACACAGCTGACACATGCAGCATGGAATATAAACATGATTTTGGATTTTACCGCTCATGACACTGTCATGACTCTCCTCTCAGTTTCTAAATGGATGTTTGCCTTATGATAAACATACGCTACAGTATTTCCTGTATGCATAATACTTGCAAAGAAAAGAATTAAAGCACTTGAGTTTTCTGACCCCATGAACTTCCGCCTGCAGTCACACACACACATCGTACTTCCCTTTGACCACATAGCCATTTCACAATGGGTCCAGAAAAGTCCAAGATGAAGTCCAGACCAACTCTCAGAATCACGACACTGGCAGGATCTTTAGGAGCCTCATCACACCACTGCTGTGAGATGTGCTGAACGTTACCAAACATTTTGTCAGTGCTAACCTATGATGTGCAACCCAGATCCTTCCAGTGCTGGCACCGTTCCAACAGAAGAGCAGAGTTTACAGTCGGCAGATGTGTTATCAGTTCAGTTCTCTAATAGTTGACATATTAGCTTTTGGCAGATGAGGACGTTTGTACAGTTTGAGGAGCAACTTGAGACTTTCTTTGAAGCTCCAGTGCGACGTATTAGATTGTAGTTTGTGTTCAGGCTGTTAGTAATGGACACTATATAAACATGTGTTTCAATTGAAATTAAGTTATTTACAGTTTAAAAAATACAAAAGAATTCCTGGATTAGTTGCAATAAAGCTTTGAAACAACTGTCATAAAGTGTTGTGATAAGGTCCAGCAACCCTCCCTTTATCCAAACTTTCACTTTCTCTGCTACTTTGACACATTAAAGGGCCATTTCTGTTTTTGTTATTTTTGTTGTAGACTAATTCCAAAGATTCTTCCTAAGGAAATGTATCAGATTCCTACCTCACAAAATATACTTTTTTTTTTAAAGCCAAGTCCAAAACAGACTGATGGCATACACCCAGTCATCCTTTCCTTCTATATAAACCTACACACCGGCAACAGTGAGACCCATATTGGTGTTGGTGAACATGCTGCTTTAGACAGTTGGTGAGCCACATAGCTGGAGACGGCTAAAACCAGGTCAGCAGCACAATTCATTTTTATGCTTTAATATAGATTATGCACCTTGGCGCAGCCAGCCTATGCTAGAGTCCTATATGACAACAGCGTGGGACTCTACTTTTGAGAAACAGTAATGCTGCTTGGCATGTTGTATGCTGAGTTTCATCATTCCAGCTGGTGTGTTGTGATTGGAGGAATTCATGGTGTTACCATGGTCCCTATAGTCTCCTTTACCAGTAATCCAAACAGATCCCACCCTCACTTCTCTCTGATGCTGAATTACCATAAAATGGCTCAGCTGTGAATAAAAGTTTGATGTTATTCAAATGTGTGATACTGTAGACCTTAGTGTTCAGCCACCTTTAATTGCTCTTTTTTAATGAGTGATTTCCACATAACATAACATACAAGAAGTTAAGATTCCCTTGCTCATAGTGTGCGTGCAACTGTACAGTGAATCCCGCACACTGAATCATGGCACTGCGAATCAATATCCGGCACTCCATCAGGTGAAATCTCCCATTCCGGGAAACAGGGTAATTTTTTATGGCTGCACTTGTTCAGCGGGAAATCATGTGGACTCCGAAGTCTGTATTCAGTCCTGAGAGGGAGGGGGGAGCGGGACACAGTGCTGGAGAAGGATCGGTGTTGGGGCGGGAGGTGGACTTGTTTCTTTATTTAAATTCCTATCCTTCACTCGTTTTCTGATTAGCACCGGGAACACAAGCTGGAATAATGGACTGTCCTGGAAATTCATGTTCAGTGCAGTGGTAAGTTGAAAATCTCCACTTTCAAGGGCTGCTAGACAGACGCCTACCGGGAACAATAAAATGATTGTTGCACTGATAAACTTTTTCCTGGCAACTGACAAAAGCCATTTTTAATAATGAAAAAAAAAAATGAAAAAAAATTTGACGATGGTGTTCATAACCTTTGAAAGCCTAAAAGTTTTCATGTGTGATCCCGCTCAACAGGTGGTTCTCTGCGCACCGACTTGTAGTATTTCGCATGACAGTCATTCATTTTGATAGATAGGCTCCATCAGGGCTCAACGGGGCAAAAGATAGCACGGTTAATCTTTGTTCTGTGCTCTTTTATAATTTAATCAGACAAGCAATGTTCATTACAGATAGCCTAATCATATTGAACAATTAGTGTTGGATAAATGTCCTGTCCTTTTCTGGTGCGATAAGCAGAAAATACGCAACAGATTTTCTTTTTTTCTGTCATCCATCCCTTTTCTTTTTTACTTTGTTATTCTTTGACAATTCGGTGAGTAATAAGATTCCTAAATATTTGTGTTGCGGAGGCAGTTACTGTATAAACACAGAGGCTATAAACAGAGCGAGAAAAATATTTACAATCACCCATTTCAGCACAGATTAAAAGCCAAAGAAGATTAAAGCTAATGATAAATCATCGATGTGTCTATTAAGCTTCTTATGTGAGACTAAAGATATGAAAGACAGCATCCAGATACAACACTGCATTTACAGGTGGGTATTAGTTCACATTTCCTTTAATTGTACATTTTTGGGAAAAAAAAAAATGCCATTATAAAAAAAAAACTTCACTAATTTAAGCCTTATTTTTGGAATATGCTGCTGCCAGTGTCTCCAACTGACTTGTACCCTAAAGCTGGAAGGCTTTTGATAAATCCTCTGGATGGAGACTTAACATCCATCATGCAGCATCCACAGGGTAATGCCATAGTTCATTAACTGTTTCCAATACTTTCAGGCTCTCTGGCTCATTCATTTATTTATTTACTTACTGAATAGGTGCAGGCAAGGGGATGTAAAGGCGGGGGCTCATGAGAGCATCAAGAAATCCTTAGTCTTACAGCATTGCCTCATTTTACAAAACAAGTATGGTGGAGTGAGTCACTTTCTGAGGATGCTCTGCTAAAAACCTTTCAGCCCCCATTACCGCTGTGAGTGATTTGGTTTTTCCCACTAAGCACAAAACACTTGAGCTTGGTGGGTTTTTTTGGAGTTCCTCCTCCTGAGTGTGTGTCATCAGTGAATAAGCAGACATAGATAGATAGATAGATAGATAGATAGATAGATAGATAGATAGATAGATAGATAGATAGATAGATAGATGTTAATTCACCTATAGTAGATGCAACATGGTCTTTTTTTAATAGACTCTTGCAGCGAGGACAACCTCCTTTCTCCCAATCACACACTTTGTCTGCTGCTGTGTAGTTGATGGGATTCGCCACCTTCCACTCATGTGAGTGTTAAAGAAAGCCAGCTGGACAGTGAAAGAGAAAGAGCAAGAGAGATTTTAGCCTACTAATATTGTACATCCAAACCTAAAGTGTAAAAAGATGATAGGACATGTGAAGTGTTATTTAAAGGTATGTTATTTACATAAAGTACCTTGAATAACGCTTCACATGTCCTATCATCTTTTTGAAATGTGAAAGAATTTATATGTATGTGCCTGCTGACTGATTTCTATGTAAAGCATCATCATCCAGCAAATGTATCTCTGCTAACATTGATGAGCCTCTTGTTGAAAGCTAGACAGTGATTGATTAAGCTGGCTAGCTAGCTACAGCGCCGACCAATAAAAATGCAGTCAATATATCATGCAATGAGAACAGGTTAGTTCGACAATGTCACTCGCCTATATTGTGCTAGCCAGCAAGCTTATAACAGTATTACGTTCACAATAACATAAGGTCATCAAACTCTTATCTGTATCAATGTACTTTGTTTTAGCGCTGTGTCAGAGCTGCAGAGTTAAATATAGCGTATAGTCTGAAATATAGTTTATAGTCAAACTATAAGAACATTGGACCTTTAGTTACCTCATCTTTCATCAAGATGCTGGTCAATCACGTTCAGTCTCAGGCACAGTATCTCACGTCACTGTTTTGGCCAATGCCTAGGACGCCCTATGAGGTGCAAGCAAAACAGGATTCTGACTGCACTTCACCTACCAGCCACCGGCGTCATTAATGACAAGGGTTTTCTGAATGTTACGCGTAGTGCCTTTAAGTTTCTCTAAATAGGTGCTTCCATCTCGACTTTTTAGTTTGTTTATCTCTCATCAGTCTGCTATCTTAGAGATCCTTTCCAAGCATGTTCTAGGACATCTGAAATTGTTTTTCCACAGAAAAAAAGCAGTTACAAAATTCTTACAACTTTAATTAAGGAAGAAAATGAAAAGAATTGTGACAAATTGTAACAGTAACCTATGTTCTTTATGTTTTCCAGGTATTAACTGTTTGGATTTATGTGGCAAATGGACTAAAGATCAACACGGCACTGATTATCCCTTTTCCAGTATTTAAAGGATTGCCTTTTTTCCAATGGTCGTTATGCTTTATGTGTTGGATCCAAACTGATTAAAATACACCTTCCTCGCCTGATTAAAACCTACTGGTTCAAACATGTTTTGGCCTACATTTAAAGACACATTGGTCAACAGTTTTCCACGATGTGAGTGGATCTAGAGGTGGCCATCTCATCTACCATGATGGAATCTGGTCTGTCACCTTCCACAGACCTACACCTCAACACCAGCAGCTATGTCAATAACAGCAACACCAGCTGGAGTGGGCTCCTTGATGGTGACTCACCAAGGAGCAATCACACCGTCACCCTACATGACCGCTTCCACAACGCTCTGCTGGGAGTCTTTCTGGGACTCCTTTCTCTCCTCACCATTATCATGAACCTGCTCGTTCTCTACGCCGTGAAGAGAGAGAAGAGCCTGCACACCGTTGGGAACCTCTACATTGTCAGTCTGTCGGTGGCAGATCTGATTGTAGGCACCACAGTTATGCCCCTGAACTTGGTGTATTTATTGGAGGATGAATGGAAGCTAGGTCGTGCTGTCTGTCAGTTTTGGCTTATTATGGACTACGTGGCAAGCACAGCCTCAATTTTCAGCTTGTTTATCCTGTGTTTGGACCGGTACCGCTCCGTCAGACAACCGCTAAAGTACCTAAAGTATAGAACACGGGGAAAAGCCAGTGTGATGATTTCTGGAGCCTGGCTGCTGTCGATGATGTGGATTATTCCGATTTTAGGATGGAGGTCTTTCACACATGTCGACCTTAAACCTGAGGAGGAGAACAAGTGTGACACAGATTTCCGCTTTGTCACGTGGTTTAAGGTCATTACTGCCGTCTTCAACTTCTATGTACCCTCAGTTTTGATGCTGTGGTTTTACACACACATCTACTTGGCTGTGAGACAACATCTGAGAGACAGAGAGAGAATCATCCATCCAACCGATTCCTTTGGGGAAAATGAGAACGGACGAAATGTTAAAACTCTCGAGAAAAATGACTCCAAATCACCCAAGAGGGAGTGTGAGGTTCTAATCAAACTCTCTAAAAAACAACGCTTGCTGGACCAGAACACTTTAGATCAGATATATTCCTTAGAAGATACTAATAAAACCAAAGCTGCTCCTTCTAGCTCTCACAGAAAAATTGGTGTAAAAGGCCAGCAGGCGTCATTGCTTGCCATGACAACAAAACGATTCAGAATGGCACGAAAGGCCAATAGGTGCTCCCTGTCCGCTGAGGAGAAGCAGTCAGACGCTGAAATTCCCCTGAGTCGACCCTCAGTTCCACAGGACGTACTTTGCTCAGAGGGGAGTAATGAGAACAAACTTCCAGCATCTTTAAATGAATGTCACGTCACAGTACCAAACACAGTCAGCGGTGTCTGTGATATCAGTCAGGTTTCAGCCGTCCAGAGGTACACATCTGCGCTCCTTAACAACTACGACCCCAGTTGCGCTCCACCCTGGGCTGACGAAGGGGTTGAAGATGCCAAATTGGACCCACTCACTCTGAGACAGACGTGGCAAAAGTTTATTGACCAATCACGTCAGCGTATCCAAAGTCTGAGGATCCACAAAGAGCACAAAGCAGCCAAGCAGTTGGGCTTTATAATCGCTGCTTTCTTGTTGTGTTGGATACCGTACTTCATAGCTTTCATGGTCATGGCATTCTGCAGAGAGTGTGTGCACCATGACCTTCACATGTTCACCATATGGCTAGGTTACATCAACTCCACTCTCAACCCTTTCATATACCCGCTCTGCAATGGGAACTTTAAACGGGTCTTCAAAAACATTCTGAACATTCGTTTGTGACAGATTGTGATGGGGGGGAGGGGTAAGCCGAACAAAATTAGAGGTGTTTAGATGCTGCTGATATTCACTGATGAGGAGGTGACAACAGTCAAACAGCTGAATAAATTTAATGCCTCCATAGGCTTTCAAAGTGTAGATAAAACCATACTTGTATGTTGAGAGTCAGTTATTTGTGTTTGTTCTAGATCTTACTTTTGTAACCTACTGCACTTTTCAGATTAATGGCAGTAGTTGAGGATAATGTTGGAATCTAATGTTATTTATTTTGTCTGTTTTATGCTATCATGATAATGTGTGTCTAGGGCCAGAGGCCAGGGAGACAGTCTTTATCTGGTCCAGAATGAAGTAAAGCTATGTCCAAAAAGTGTTTTTAAAGAATCTTTTTTTTATTTATTTATTAGCACAATCAATGTAGAGAAACAGAGATTTAATGTGATACAACAGGATGTTACATGCTCGAAGCACTGCCATGCACTTTTGAGTATTTTTGTGACTTGTCACATTGTCATTAAAACAGGATATGAGGCATCAGTCAGTCCAGGAAAAACACAAATCTTGGCTGGTGTCTACTGAGCCGAATTTGGAATTGTTCAGTTGTCCTTTTATTTAACCCTTCTTTTTTACATACAAGCTTTAAATGTTTTTAACACATTAAAGCCATCATCTTATCAAATATAATGTGTAGAAATCTTCTGGTCTGGTTTGATCTGTTTGTGCTGTATTAATATCTACATGTACAGTATAAACGCTATGCAGTAGCTGAAGTCTGGATGTATGTCTGAATCACATTTTCAAAACACCACATTGTGCACAGGGGGACTATTTAAATCCTGTTATCAAACCACAGAAGGATTGTTTTTCTTCTAACAAAACTGCCCTTTAGCAACTGATTGCTAAGCTCTTCACACTCATCTGTTTAATGCTGTGATGTAGAACCTCTTTTTATGTCATTAGACAAGAAGCAGCAAATATAATTCCACAGTCCTGTGGAAAAGCAACCATAAATTTCAGACTCCTGTAATGCATTTGTAGTGAATTAAATTTTTGGAACAAACACACAAAGTGCACCCATCAGGCTCTGGAGACAAAGCAACACAGCACAATTACAGTATGTCTCAAACAGTAAGGGTTAAGCCCAAAATCCTGTTATGAAAAACAAAGTCAAATGGTGATTTAACTGACATTTAACCATTCCCATGATACACATTTAAACAATGTGTTCAGATTTTTACAGAAAATAAGTATAATGTTTGAAATAGGGTGCCATGTTTTATTCTAACAAAATGTAGATCAAGAAATGCATAATGTTTCCAGTGCACAATGAACACAGACAGAGTGAGTCACTACTTAGCCAAATCAAACACATCAGAGGGGGGTGGAACTGAGCTGGGAGATGTGATGATGTGAGGCTTGTGTGTGATTGCACTGAGTACATCTCTGTCAACAAAACTGAGCCAGTGTCAGGCTGCTCTTCAGGATAAACATGTGTTTTAGACGTTCTTTTGCAATGTTTTCTCAAATCGAAGCTATTAAGTTCTGCTAGAAATGACTGCATATTTACTGCAAATTCTGTCCCATTGTGACAATGCTCTCGTCATTTCATAGTGGCCACTGAATATTTTAATGTTCATGTAAATCATGGACATTTCTGCAAGAGCCGTTTTTCAATTAGAGATAAATTCCAGCTGCTGTCTGGCTTCATTTCATTCCAGCAAAGTTTTATTGCTGGCAACAGAGAGCAAAGGTCTCTGTGTTGTTTTCTAATGATCAGTTGATGCCGTTTAATGGTGTTTTAATAATGCTTTTTGTTATGACAACCAGATCATATCTGTTATAAAGTCAGTTAGCCCACCGGTCAAAATGAGGCAATACTGAACAGACAGTGTTTGGAGTCTGAACTACAACAGCCTTGCATTCATTTCCAACTTTATTAAGGTCATAATGTTCAGTTTTTGTTGAAACTGTTTTAGAGAGGTGTTGATTCAACTTTGCAATCATTTTTTGGAGGTGCAGATTGAATTAGTTTTAGCCAGGTATGCCTATTACACTGGCAACTGAGTGTATTGGCATTAAGTTTAATTTACATGCTGCACATTAACCTGTCCTGGAGGCCCCGGGACAAAAATTTTGATGTTGGGCCCCTGCACATACAGTGCACTCAGCACAGCATAGATGGCTGCTTCCTTGTTTTGCTCAGATGCAGAAACCTACTCCTAACTACCTGGTCTTAGTTTGTCTTTATGTCAGTTAGTTTGTGTTAATTTGAATTTTAAAAACACAACTTCATTTTGGAGTATATGCACCATGTCAACACAGTTAAAAAGAATAAGGGTACGGCACAGGAGGACAGGTTGACACAGGACCCCACTACCAAATGGGGCCATTTGATCACAGTACAGTGCAGGGCTTAGTGGATTATTGTATTTCTGTGGTGCAAACTCCCAAACAAATCTGACTGTAACCAAAAACTAACTGACTAACTGAAAACCTTTAGGAGCCCTGGAGGTCTCCCAAGTAGTAATCGAGCCTTGGTTATATATACCTTTATCATCACTTCTGGGTTTCATCAGTTTAGTCAAACTGCAGGCAAGTCAATCTTATTTATGCAGCCCAAAATCACAAATCACAAATCACAAATGTATCATGCATCACCCTCTATCCTTGTACACTTTAGATCATATCAACATGGAAAACACAATTCTATATTTTCATAGTGACTGAAGAAACACCAGCAACAGGAAGCAGCCTTATGCTGGTTGTTACCGTGGGAACAATAAAAACATTACCAGCACACTGACAGTTGACTCTAATTGATCCTACACTGTAAAGCGGAGAGGAACCCAAGTGCTAGTTGTGCAAATATAGCCAACATTTACCGATTTGCCAAAACCAACACTGGTAATAAAAATGTGGAGAGGGAAACCTGAAATATGGGCTGTATCCCCAGCTGAACAACAATATTCACTGTAAAACTATTTCATATGGTCAAAGTGTCAAAATTGTTAGCTTGGTTTTCAGGCCATCCATACCTCAAGTCTAACAGTGTAGTAGTACATTACTTGTCAGCGGAATGAAACCAAAGGCTGGCATGAATATAAATGTTTTTATATCATACAACCCCTATCACTTTCTCTACATGTTGCATGGAAGTGCAGAACATGGTGGCCATAGAGGCTCAAGTTCTTCAGCTGAAATGTCCCCTTGACCAAACAAATATGACTGTATTTCATTATTATTACTGTTATTGTAAGAAAGTCTGCCAAGGCCCAGTTCAACGAGCGATAACAACATCACCTTTTCAGTCAGCACTCATATCTGTCAGTGAGTGACTCAGGGAGGACCTCTGTGCTTTTTACCTCTTCATCATTCTTTCTTTATGCATGAAAAGGATTAAATTAGCTCCTTATTATTTTGTGGCTGATTTATGGTTGCTGATTTATAAATGGGAATCCATGTTTGCCTGAACCTAAGATGTTCATAAATCAGGCAATTTTACAGTGTGCCACGTTGAGGTTGTCAGAGGTATTTTAGTTAAGTCAGTGTGTTGAAAGTGTTTGCTTTGAACACTTGTGAAGTACAAAAATAACTTTTTTAGAAAATTGATCCATGGACCCTCAAAAATGTCTTTCTACATCCCTATGAGGTAGTGGTCTGTTTCATGGATTTCTGAGGTGGATGTCACAGGATATTTGTACTTATTTATTGAAGAAATATGTTTTTCATGTGTAAAGTATAAATAGGAATGGACTGCATGAGGGAAATTTACCTGATGTGGCATGGCAGATATTTGCTATGCCTGCCAGTGGCTAACTGCCTTGACACAATCTTTAAAGATATAGAGCTCTCTGCAAAACATGGACCTGTAAACCTCTCTGAAGGTGCCCCATTGAATTCGAGTGAATTTTACTGTGACTTGTACAAGTTTCTTTTGCAAAATGCACCTTGAATCGATCATGCAAAATGAAGAGATATTCTAGTGGGTGTGGAAAAAAAGAGAAACTAAACAGGACAATGGTTAAATGTGAACATCATACAAGTAACTGTATGGTGAGATCCGAGGAAAATTACATATTTTAGAAATTCATATGACAAAAGCTATATTTTCTGCAGAAATTACTTAGATTTGTTTTATTAATATTGCTTTGGGGAAAGTAATGACAACAAATGTCGGTACAGTAAGAGACGGCTAACAAGATTTTCTGTTCATGACCACTTTCAGACTGTGCAATTGCTCTTACTGGGGCGGTTTATGATTAGGTAAAACAAAAATAATTTACCTACATTACTTTAACCCCTTATTAGCCCTATTAATGGTCCTACAGGGTTAATTTTTTATGAATTTTATAAAAAAAAAAAACATTCATAATCTCAAAATTAAATTAAATTACAAATAAATTGACCAAAACCCAAAATATATCCAGTTTTATATTGTATATGACAAAGAAAAGCATCACATCAATTCTCACATTTGAGAAGCTGGGACCAGAGAAAGTTTGCAATTTTTACTTAAAAATGCCTAAATTTATTATTTTATTATTAAAATAGTTGCAGATTATTTTTTGCAGCTTGATTTATCTATTAATTATCATGCACATCAAATCTTCAAATGCAACTAATAGACTAAAACTATCATTAATTTTCAATCATGACCTTCATGAAATAATGATTTGTTTTGAAGAGTAGAACAAATTATCCATGATAGTATAGATTTTAAGTTGATTATATGTTTATAAACGGGTTGGTAGATTTATACTTGGGTAGTACAGATTATGTTACAGATAGTGTTCACGTCTGAGGTCCCAATACTACACAATCACACAACCTTGTATTTAATAAGCATTTTCTCAGCATACCATTATTTAACTTGCAAATCATAAACCTCATTGGTACAGATGACTAGGATAAATTCTTCACTGATACTGAGACCGACGAAGCTCTATAAAATGTAATAAAATTTTAAAATCAAAAGAAGGTTAATAAGTTTTGTTCTTAAGTTTGTAAGTGGTAGGTGAACATCGTGCGTTTTTTCCCAAGCAGTGTAGTTTAAAGACGGTCCCTAACTCAGTGTGGCACAGATCGGTGCCCAGATCAAGCCAATTTCCGATGTCCCAGTAACCATTCTGGTGAAAATGAGCTCGTAGCATTTTTATTACATTACGGAATTGCAGATTTTTACCTGTTTCGATATAATTATGTTTGGCCTGTGATTTTACCGGTTGAAACCGGAGGTGGTGCGGGTATATAGGCTAGTGAAGCATACATACGTTACTTGCTTCAGCCTCACAATCTTGTACACATCTGTTCAGTCCGACATGAAAAGAAACGGCGCGTACAGGTTTCTGTCTGTTTTCTCATGCTTTATCGTTTGTGTGTTCTTATTTTTATTTTGGTTCTTCATATTTTACTCGATGGTGCTTGCGCCTTAAAACAAGAGACACATCTATACACCGGCTAACCGAGGCTAACCTGACGAGCTACTTACCCACACTGCACTGCTTTATTGACAAGTCGCCGCTTATCACATGACCAGCTTTACCAGGAAGTAAGGATTTCTGGTAAGTCAATAAAACTCAGCTTGTTAAATTTTGACAAAGAATCGCGTCTCTGGTTTGTTTAACGTTAACGTTGATCATCCGGGTCGGAAAATACATTTTATCGTCTTAGTGTGGTGTGTGTTGTGAAGATGCCGGTCGAGTGTAAAAGCATTAGAGGATATAAGGCTGCTGCTGTCATGTGTGTGTCTGTGTTAACTCACTGCACATTAACTTCTCAAGTGTCTTAAGTCCTGACACATTAAATATAGAATTCAAACATACATCAACTTTCCTGTGGAGCGCCAAAGTGTTTAAGGGTTAAAGTGTCTTGCTGCTAATTTTTCCAGTAAGAAATCATCCAAACAAAACCAGACTTGCTGGATCTCACCTTGTATTTTTAGTTTATTCTGGCCAAAAACGTATTGAAATGTTTGCATCAGTAGTGTTTAATGTTATCAGGTGCCATAGCAATTAGATGTGCAGACAAACAATCATTTCACTTCTGAGATGAATTGATTAACAGTTTACCCTGTGATATGTCAAAGGAAGTGACAAATAGCCTACCCGTCACAAGTTGGCCGTAAGAAATGTGTAGAGCTGAAACAAATAGTCAAATAATTGATTCGTCAGTCATTATGAAATAAATTGGCAGCTATTTTGTTGATGGTTGATTACTCTTTTAAGTCATTTGCAGAGCTAGAATGCAACAAAAAATGATATTCTCCCGCAGAGTGAGGGTTTTCTGTTTTTCTTTGTTTTATATAAATACAAAATGAATAATTTGGTGTTTTGGAAGTCAGTCTGACAAAACTAAAATGAAGATGAATGACGGGCATTTACATTTTTTGGATAAACAACTATAATCAACAAATGAAAATAATTGCTACAGCCCTAGAAATGTATCAGGATTGTTCAGTTATTTTGACCAGTACCTGGCAGGAGTTAGGATGATACATTTTGTCATTTCAAGTCAGATATGTCTATAGCGCAGAGTCACACATTACTGAAAAGGTTTTACAATCGGTACAACATGTGACACTCTTTTAATTCATTGAATAAGTTTCTACCTTTTGCTGTTTGTTTACTTCACTTGATTGTGTATCAAACAGTACCATTAGAGGTCATGAGCTCAGCAGCTAATAAATTATTGTAATGTTGGTTGTGTGTTTGTGTTAAGCCTTTTAGTTACAATTTATGAATGTGAATGTAACCTCTTAAATTGCCTTATGACAGATTATAGTGTCGACAAATGTTTTATAACCTGCAACTGTTTCATTTCACAGCTAGTAGAACTTGGCCGTGCATCCTGTTAGTGAAGTTGTGATGGCATCTGACACCAGTGGAGCAGCGTCCTCCGCTGCAGACCTCAAGCTGCAGTTTGCTCCCTTCAGCAGTGCTCTGGAGGCAGGTTTCTGGCACCAGCTTACTCAGAAGAAACTCGACGACTATAGATTGGACGAGAGCCCCAAATGCATCAAAGGATACTACTACAATGGTGAGCAGTGTGGTAGTAGTTATCATACTAATGATAACTCTCCAGTTAATGTTTTTCGCTTTTTTCGACAAGTATATGGATTATATAAAACATGAAAACAAGTTGCACAGCAGAGGCCAAATTGCTAATCTAGATCAGTATCATTTAAGTTACAATAACATTTCTCTCCCATAGGTGACCCAGTTGGTTTGCCCACACGCCTGACTTTGGAGTTCAGTGCATTTGATGTGTAAGTATGAGGGAAGTTTTCATTGTTAACAGAATAATGAATGGGTGAACTCCCTTTAGAGTTTATCAACCAGGTCAGATAAGGTTTGGACTAACTTTGGATCAGCTCTCACATCACGTCATTTGTAAGTCTGCAGCGAAGCAACTGTGTTTACAAAATGTACGTAGCATATACAGGATATTCATTCAGTTTAATGGAAATATGAAATGTGTTTTTGCTGTTAGGGATGGTCCAACCCCAGCTCGTTGCTGTCCAGCTATTGGAACGCTGTATAACACCAACACACTTGATGCGTTCAAGACCGCTGATAAGAAGGCTCTGCTGGAGAAAGAGGCCAAGGAGGTAAGAGACTTCCAGTGGGACACACATTCACATACAGACTCTGGTAGAGAATGCTGTAAGATGGACATCAGAAATTGTCAAAATTTGATGCTTGAATGAGGGTAATTTTTTATCTACTGTTGTCTTTTAGATATGGGATGCCATACAGTCTGGGGCTGCGTTGAAGGACCCATCCATCCTCTGTAGATTCATTCTGCTGACCTTTGCAGTGCGTATAAACACTGTGTTATAAATGTGTTAGTTCCATATATTAATGACTTTATGTGACCGTCTTTCTGTTTTTCTTTCAATCTTTTTGCATTTCATTTATCCCATTTTATGACCATCTGTTTTTCAGGATCTGAAGAAGTACCATTTTTATTATTGGTTCTGCTTCCCTGCACTCTGCTTCCCAGAGGGGATAAAGATTGTCCAGCAGCCGTCTGTCCTAGAGCAAGTTTTCTCAGCAAAACAGGTTGGTTCTTAAAAGGGTCATTAGACAACAACCGGAATTGGTATTTTGGACAGAACACTTTTAAATTACACAGTAGGTGCATTACTTTTTCCTCTTTTCTAAACTGGGATTTTGAAGACGTGGTTTTAGAAGTGTTGATACTCAAACACAAATTCTAGACATAAGTTATACAATTGACCTGCTGTATGATCAGAATAAATACCTTTAGCTTTTTTCTATTGGTTTTTTAGTTTCCTCTTTCCTAAGACAATTCTAACACTCTCAACCATTTTCCTAAGAAATGCAGCTCTGAAAAGTATGCTTTAATGCTAAAAGGCTGTCTAAAAATGTACAGGTCATAAAACAATATAACGAAGTGAAATGGATCCAAGGAGTGAAAAAACCTCATTAAGAGAGAAAAGGAATGACTCATGAACAGCATGACACCAGCTGCAGGTTGCAGTTGCGATTTCTCCATTTTTTCCCCCTCTCCCTTTCCCTCTCTTTTGTCTGGACTAGAACAATCAGTGTTCTGTAACATCTTGACAGTTCATAACTGAGACGTGTAAGCTGCAAGATGACATTTAAACCTGCCAAAGTTCAATCAGTGCTGTGATAAACTGTTGTGCAACTTTCGCAAATGCAAACACTGCAAAGGCATTTGGTCAGCCAGATGGCATTGTTTATGTAACTTGTAAAATATACACATAAATAAGCCATACTATGTAAATTAGAATTCACACCAGCAGTTATCTCAGTAATAAGTGTGATAATATCCTCTCATTCATCGTTATATTTACAATAAAATATTTTGGAATTGTGGATATTATGTAAGACATATATAGTATGATATATGATATATATCATACATGTATGTATATGTATAAAGCTCTGTGTCTACATACAGAGCTTTGTATGCGCATTACTGACACCTCATTATTTCTTTCTCAGATTGCAGCTTTGCAGGAGGCTTATGATGGACTGTGCCTCAGAAGAGAGACCAGTGCAGTTCCTTACTTCCTAATGAAGTACACTGATGACACTGTTCAGTTGGCTCCACTCGGGGACTGGGATACATTCTTCACTGATACTAAGAAGGTAGTCATGTAAAGACAATTTTATATATGTAGGCCGGAATGAAAAACCTATTTAGTTTGTATTATATGTTTTATTTTTTTATATATTTTTCAGAGCAAACAATACAAACATTTTTGCAGTTAGGTCTAAACAGTATGATTTGAATATATCTGCCAAAAGTTTCCCAACTTTTTGCTTATTCTGTATTAGTTTAAAATATTTGAAAAGATTTGATTTTACACTGAAGGTGGTAGATTTTTGCCCCCCTTCTTAGATTTAAGCTCGATCGTTACCAGAATTGTAGCGGCTCATCTCATCCGTTAGATTAGAGTCTGTTGTGTTACACACATGCATACACACACACACTTTGGTGATGTAAACACACCTTGTTTGGTTTTTCTAGGTTACTGTGGGTGTGTATGATCCATGTACTCTGTCTCAACATCCGGGCTGGCCTCTGAGAAATCTACTGGTCTTCTTAGCCAACCGATGGTAAACCATACTTCTCTGTGTGTGTGTGTGTGTGTGTGTGTGTGTGTGTGTGTGTGTGTGTGTGTGTGTGTGTGTGTGTGTGTGTGTAAGACTTGTAGGTCCTCACTGTGCATTTAAAAACACATTGTTATTAATTTCACTTTGGATGTTTTGCAGCTCACACTGAGTCCTTTATTTAGGCACAAAGCCACAAATTGAAAGGCAGGAAATCTCTGCTTAGCTGATTTCCTGACTGTGAAGTGTAGGTAGCAGGTGTGATTATGGATACTGATATCAACTTCCAAAGTTGAGGGCATTGCTTAAATAGCTTTGTATTGCCTTGTATCAATACAAAAAAATCTAAAATTAAAGGGTTTTCTGTCAGACAAATTCTCTGTCTGCTGCTTCGTCACAATGGTGTCATAAGAGTTTAGCGAGGAAGAGATAAACTTGATTAATTACACTTGTTCCTTGAAGGATCCCTGATTTGTACAACATGACTGCTGCTGGTAAGATCGCACTACGTGTCTACTGAGCTGTACAATTTCCTGATAAACAAGATCCATTTTTACAAACTGCTCACATCGTGGCCTTAAAACAAAAGTCAGACTTTCCACAATTTATTTTGTTAACTGGTCATACTTGTTTGCAGTCATTTCCATGTGAAGACCTCACTACTAGCGATCAAGACTATTTTCTCCGCGTAAAGATTTTCAATATTTATCCCAGATTTCGTCAGCGAGGGAAGATCCAGATCATTGCAGCTCTTGCCTCTGTCCTCTTTTTGTGTGGGTGTGTGTTTTTGACATTGCACAACACGGTTGCTCAGTCTGGGTGAGCAACAGTGGCTGGTTTATTAACCCATGATGGACCCATCTGTGACACAAGCAGCTGCTGTCTGTGGACACCATATACTGTGAAAACACACACACGCACACACACGCACACGCACACATGCACACATGCACACAGAATGCAGTGTATTTGCTGCATCCTGAAACTCCTGAATCATCTTGAAACTGGCCAGTGGATGCTATTTTAATTATATAATTACAATTATATTACACTTTCGGTGGCCATTGTTTTTGTACCACATATTTGTGTTTTTAGTAGCTGTAGGAACTGGCTTTTTTTTCTGCCATTCAAAAGTTGACAAAGGAGTCTAGTAGCAGGAAAGGGGAACAAGTGTTGTGAGCCAAAGTTGTCACTCAGGCCTTTTAATCCCATGTGGTGACTTGGCAATGAAGAGTTTACCTGCTGCATTGTATTTACACCACATACAGCGTCTGGTCTAATGTGTGTTGACATCAGGGCATCAAGTATAAGTGAAATACGTTATAATGTTGCAGCTCAGAAGTCGCTGAGTGTTGACTCGCATTGTTGTAGAAATGGCGGTGGTACGTAGAAGCTTGTTTTGTGGGGAGATAAATATAACTGAAATATTTACAGAGGAAATATTTCAGCACACCATTGGGGAGTGAATGGTGCATCAGATTTATTTCAAAACATTTAATCCAAGCATCCTTATTGAAGCACAGTCAAATATTTACACAAAGATTGAGAACAAGTGATGTAAACTTAGGTTGTCACTCAGGCATTTTAATCCCATGTGGTGACTGCAGTTTATCTGCTGCAATGTATTTCCATTACACCACATGCAGCATCGTTCTTGCCATGTAGTTAACATGCCATGAAAACTTTTCAAACATTTTAACTTCCAACAATTGAAGTCTGATGGTAGATGAAAGAAATAAAGACAAAATGTTTCAAATTGTAAAAGAAATATAAAAATATACATTTAAGGATACGGTTAGCCACTGATAGAAGAACTTGGTTAGCCGCTGTGGCTAAAGTAGTTCCAAAGCATGCTGCAATACTTTATATTTATTATGTGTTTATGAATGTGTTTTTTTTAACATTGCTTTTTTCATCAAGTTCAAGTTTACAGGTAGACCGCAGTCTCAAACAGAAGGGGTTTAAAGTGATTTACAGACTGATAAACCAGTTCACACATAGACAGCACACATAAACACACATCCTAAGGACAAGAAAAAAAAAGTGTTAAGAACAAGCTAAATTAAACAAGTGCGTCTTGAGTTTATGCTTAAAACATTTATGGTGCAGGTGCAAACCTCAAATCAGCAGGAAGGATGTTCCGTCCTTCAGGAGCATAAACACTGAATGCCTCTGTCGCCAGATGTTGGATGAATAGCTGTTCTGCCACCTGAGGAATCAAAGTCAAAGTTGTATGGTAATGCAGCTGGAGGGTCAGATTGATTTACCAGAGAACAGTAACACGACTTTGACTAAAAATAACACTGGACAACAATAAGTATAATAATCTCTCTTAGTTGATCTTGATACTGTCTAAGAATGAATAAAAACATTGTTACATCACATGATCGTACTGCATCATCAACCAGGAATGTGTAAAATTATTGCTGCAGTTGTTGCTTGTTTCACTGTCACTTAGATACATGTACACAGTCTGCAAAAGTCTACCTCCAAATTCAGTTCCATAATCAGTCATTTTTTGCCACACTTTTCTCTAGAGAGTTTAGTTTTTCCTGGCACTTGTGTTGCTATTTTAAAAAGGTTTTTATTGCATAATTATTTAAACAGGGAACTTTCATTGAGGCCAGTTCAGCAGTAGTGTTCTATGATACCAGGATCTTATCAGCAGCAAATTCTTTGAGAGGTTTTAGGCTTCATGGGCTATAATCAGAGGCAGTTTTTATCCAATACAAACCTCATCAGTCTTGTGCTTGACTACACTTTCTATCAGTGATAAACAGAAAGTGTTGATACTGGCTCAGATAGGTAAAGATTTAGAATTACAGTGTAGCCGCGATGTCTCACTTGTTCAGTTGTTTCACTCCAGTTTGTAATCTGCCATTTAGTACCATATTAGGGGAAATGTGATGGTACGTGGATGTGCGTGGTTTATATTGTTGTGAATGCTTATTTATCTCTCTGGTTATTGTACTACAGGGGGAGACAGAGGATTTTCCATGTTGGTTACACTATAGCACTCTATTATCCGAGATATTCATGATGTCACATGATTTTTTATTTTTTTTTCAGTTGTAGTTCACATCTTTGTAGCTTCTAGTCTAATCTGTGCATAATGGCGGTGGTATTTTCATTGACTTTCACATTTCCTTTATTTGTGTGTGTGTGTGTGTGTGTGTGTGTGTGTGTGTGTGTGTGTGTGTGTGTGTGTGTGTGTGTCAGGGGCTCTAAGCTAGACACAGTGGAGGTGCTGTGTTTTAGGGACAGAACTCTGCAGGGAAGCCGCTCCATTCAGCACAGTGTCGTCTTCCAGGTCAAACTACCCGATCTTCCCGACAACTCAGGTAATCTTGTATTTGTGAGGAGTTGTATTTGTGCATGTGACAGTATGTAACATGCATGTTTGTTGGTATATCATATATCTTTGTAAGTACATGCATTTATACTTGTGAATGTGTCTACACATTCACAAGTGTATATTGTCGCTGATATAAATCCCCAGTCTTAGTTCACTCTCCACTGAAGCTATCTGCTTCCTTATTCAAGCCACACTAATCTCAAACAGCTTCTCCATTATTCCTTTATCTGTTGATAAAGGGATGAAAGTAATTTAAATGGTAATAGCAGGATGAGGAAGTGAGTAGCTCTGTGATCTGTGAAGGTTTTGTTGAGTTCAGATGAGGTGTCTTTGTTTACTTCCCTCTACCTCTTCAGCACATGGTCGGTTTTAATTAACTCACAGACAATATACACATGCAGCAAAAATTGATTTAGCTATTCGCCCTGGTATTGTCCTGAAAGAGATGAACCAATCCACCATGGCCCAACTTTTCAGATACATCAGGCTCAGCTCTGCCACCATTTAAAGGCAAGATGACACAGACTTTAAGTAAAAAGAGATGGAAATGTAGTAGTCTCCAGCGTAGCATCAAAACTGTATGAGTGTGTGTGTGGGATAAAAATAAAAGGAATAAAATTCAATGCAAATATCTGCTATGTGTCATCCTTCCACCTGTATGACTGGACTGGCCACACATACCTTCATACTACTTAATGTGATTCTTCTAATCTAATTTTAATTTAAACAATTGGGGTAATTTGACGGTATGATTTTCATTCAGTCTGAAAGCATGAATTCTAAATTCATGGGTGGAAATGAGTAATTCAGATCCTCAGATGGGAAGATGAAAGTCAAAGGGTTGGAAGCACCTTTTCTTTCACTTTTGTTCTGTGTTTTTTGTTTATGTCACAGGACAGGTTGTTGTATGTTTAAACAGGGAGTTCATGCAAATACACACTCTGTGTTTGACACATTATTATTGGTTCTCATAGGACTGTTTCTTCAGGACAAAGTAGTTTGTTTAAAGTAGTTTTCAATGAAAACTGTTCACAGTGTGTATTATCCAACAGAACAGGGACATGTTTTTTTTTAAATGTAATTTTTGTGTGTGCACCACAAACTAAATTCCATTCACTGTCAATGTACTGGAGTGAAGGTTGGGTGTAGGATGTAAAACTTGAGCAAATAAAACCAAACTTTCCTCATGGGTTGATATCACTTGACGTAAGTGAGCACAAATGACTATGTGAGTTTTTGTAAATAGGGTGCACTGACACTACCTGTTTCATTGTTATCTTTCACACTGTAATAGATCTCTCATTTTACAGCACCAATGTGTTTTTTCACAGTGTGTCCTAAGAGTGTAGGTTGGGAGAAGAACCCTAAGGGGGCCATGGGACCCAGGATGGTCAACCTCAGTGAATGCATGGACCCTAAAAGGTAAAATACATAATACAAATATGTTGAAGTGTGAATATAACTGTCAGTTACTCTGTATCTGTACTCTGAAATGAATGTTGAGGGCAATGCAGGTCCGCAGTTATTTTGATTGGCTGTCTCCAGGCTTGCAGAGTCATCAGTGGATCTGAACCTGAAGCTAATGAGATGGAGGCTGGTTCCAACCCTGGACCTGGACAAGGTGGTCAACACAAAGTGTCTTCTACTGGGAGCTGGGACTCTGGGCTGCAATGTAGCCAGGACTCTGATGGTAAGGGTGGAAAAATAATGCAATGGGCTGACAGAGGGATGAAGGTATACTGGAATTTGACACACTGTTTTCAGCATCATATTATTATGTAATGTTTAAAGGTTCACTGGGGAGTTTTTGACCATTTGCTATGGAGCAATGTTTTGCTAGCTCAGCACAGCACTCAGCATTTAAATTGACACTTAACGCTGAATTACACTTTAATCTTCTCCAGACTCTTTAAAATTGAACCAGCAAAGTTTCCTGATTTAAGTGGGAGTTCAACTTGGAACAATCTCAGCGTAAAACCTCAAAATAAAATCAAAACTGTACCATACCGTACCGTACTGTACCGATGGAGGCAGAATTTACTGATACAGTTAAACCAAATTTTGTTATGAACATCTGGGGGAGAACTAGATGTGTAAATAAAAGCTTAGATGATTATTTGTGAATCAGGACCAACTGTTTACAGAGTAATCAACATTGTTTGACAGATTTTCATGAGTCAGTACTATTTGCTCTGCAGATGTAAGCAGCACTGTCTCAGGAGAGATGGAACAGATAGCCACCGCCCACATTGATCTAGTCAAACTAAAGATTTATTATAGTCTTATCTCCTCCCTGGCCACCCCCAGGCCATGCCCAACGTTCACTGGCTGAACAAGGCACAGAAATGTACCGTGAAATTTGCTGTATACTGTAAATAGTTTATGTTGTCTTGCCTCGGTCATTCAATCACATTCTCAAAGACTTTGTATTGGAATTTATTTCCATATACAGAGCAGAAACTGCTGTAATGTAATGCTCTCCCGTAACCTTGTCAGAGGCTGTGTTAAGTTATTACTATAACAAAAGATTTTGGTTTCTCATGGTGTGAATGTTTGTTTGACTTATAACATAATAATTCAGGATCCCATTATTGTATATAATAACATAATGCTAATTTGCGCAAGAACTTTCTGTTGCTCTGTGTTGACTGTTGAAGGCCGACCTCCCAGCATCAAATAGGTGTGCTGTATTCACTGACCAGATCCAAAAGGCTGATAGCCTGTAGGTTTTTAAATATTTTTCATACACCACAAACTGCTAGTTATGAAGATGGACAAACATTTTATTATTTTATTTGGCCTTAAATTTGATCAGATACTCAGCTATGGTATGATGTAATTGATTTTGTGGCTCGACTTTGTGTAAACAGAGAGTGATGTTATTTAAAAGCAGCTGGAATAACTTCAAGCTGTGTTACCTGCACACTGACGCATCAGTTATTTTAAAATGACAGTGGAAGTGCACTAAGTATTCATTTTGAAATACACACTGGGCACAACAACCTCCCACTCAATTCTCACTCAAGCTGCTTACAAATGCTGCTTAGGACACGGTTCTTGTCGATAAATAGTACTTAAGTATTTCCAAACAATGTGATTAAAATATATGACTTGTGCTTTTCCGTTGTTCTCCAGGGATGGGGAGTGAGACACATCACATTTGTAGACAATGCCAAGATCTCATACTCCAATCCAGTGCGGCAGCCACTCTATGAGTTTGAGGACTGTCTCGGAGGAGGGAAGTCCAAAGCCATGGCAGCTGTTGACCGACTCACCAAAATCTTTCCTGGCGTAGTGAGTATTTGAAGTCATAAAATAAGCAATAAAACTACTCAAACTGTGAAACATGAACCTTTTTATCTCACCTTGTATGTGAGAATCGAGTCCCCAGGAGCAAGCAACTCCTCTGAGATCATATCGAAATAATCTTTCAGTTTTCTTTCTAGTTTTCATTCCTAAAGTTAAACGCAGTGCAGATGCAGATGTTTAGATTTTCTCTGTGAGTTTTTCCAGAATCTAACCACTGTACAAGTGCACGGACATTGTAGCAATCTGAATTTAATTTATGCTTGCCTTGTAATCATATTCCTCATTGATTGGTCATGTCTAAGATGTGATAGCCGAACCATGCAGAAAATGAAGCGTTGTGTTACTTGCATGTAAATGCTAGTGGTTCCATTACTTTGTTAATTAATGAGCAGGCTCTCGGGGGGAAATAGTTTTCGATTTTGCTATATTACTAAATGAAAAAGCAGCCAAACATCCACAGCAGGGCTGTGTTTTGGTGTGAAAGAGGACACCCATCTCTTATTAAGCTACTTGAAAAATCATAGAGTGAAAGCATATTTATGATGTGAATCATGTGTACACCTGTGTGCTGATGCGTGCCTGTGCCTTCTAAAAGAAGCTGTAGGCAGTTCATGATAAGATGATTCACTGTCCTCTCTGCTTGCCCTCCCAATATCATGTAATGCTAGGATTAGGGAGCAAAAAGTACAAAAGTTAAAATTCAATAACACGCTTGCTAAGTTGTTTTCCATTTGTACTGTAAGGCAGTGGTAGGTGGTCAGTTTACATCACATTTTTCATGAATGTGCTCTACCTAACATTGTTTACTCATGTAAATCCCAATAAACATGACCTTGTAACATCTAATAATAATAACTGAGTTGCATCTCGAACACAAACAGAACTGAACAGAAATGGCGTGCTGATTTTTTTTTCTTTCTCCAAGGCAACAACAGTTAATGTTCTTTCAGTCAACCATAAATGAAGAAGGCCCTGTTTATTGTGTGTGGATAGCCTATTGATTGCATCTCAAGTCCTGTAGTACAACATAAAGCCACATCTGCATGTATTTGGCAGTTTTTTTTCCAAATTAGTATCAATATAATTCTACTGGAACTTACCAGTGGAGAAAATCATATTTGCCTCTCTCATACAATCCTAAAACAAACAGTTTTATGAATCAGTTTTATTCTTAAATGAAATTAAATACTCAAAAATAGTAATAAGTAAAAATAACAACAAAAAATCACAACTCATAATATCCGCGACACATGTAAAACTATAACGGCCCTCCATTGAACAGTATTGTAAAAAACAAATTTCTGACCCCCAGCTGAATGATGTTACAGCCTCTTGTACACGGTTAGCAAGTCTTAAATCTTCTAGCTCAGTGGCTTCCAACCTTTCTGCAACCCCTTAAATGGAGCGTTCAACCAGGAAGTGATTTTCCCTTCTTAAACTGTCTAATTTGAAGGATTTTTAGTGGCTGGAAAAGCTGAGAGTATAGAGCAGGGGTCCCCAAACTACGGCCCGCGGGCCACATCCGGCCCGCCAAAGCAATTGGAGTGGCCCACTTAACGATCCCAGACAATCCCTCTAAACATCAACCAATTTTTATTAAATTGCATTTTCCTATCATAACATCATAACATATCCGTACTTAAAGGTTGGCATTCTAATTAAAATTGACCATAGTTATGAGCTATTTATAGTTAATAGTGGCTCATCTTCACCTCCTCACACAATGGTATATTCTGACGTGACTTTGATCGTGACCGAGCCAGCGTCAAGCTGCAAAGTTCTGAGGTGGGAATCTGTCATGAAGGTGGTTGTGTCCTGCATAAACTTCATCAGAGCAAACGGACTTAAACACAGGCAGTTCCAAGCCTTTCTTTCCGAGCTAGAATCAGCCCACGGAGACGTGCTTTACCACACTGAAGTCCGCTGGTTAAGCCGGGGCAGAGTTTTGAAGCGTTTTTACGACCTGCTACCCGAAATCAATGCCTTCTCCTGACAAAGGGAAAAACTGTCCCAGAGCTGATCGACACAGAATGGAAATGGGACCTCGCCTTTATTAGCTCCAAGGCAAGGGAAAACTAATCTGACATGTATTCCCACATCAAAGTATTTGAGCTTAAACTAGCGCTGCTTATTGGACAGGTGCAAAAACAAGACTTCACCCATCTCCCTGCTACTCGAAGCCTCTCAGCTGAGAAACCGGCGGTCCCGTTCCCAACCGAGAAGTGCAAGGATGCACTGGAAACACTGAGGGCGGAGTTCGGTGTGCGGTTCCGTGAGCTTCATGTCCACGTTAAAGAAATCCGCATTATTCCAGAACCCTTTCATGCTGCCGAAATTAACACCGGACCCCTGTCTTCTCTTCAATTTGAGCTGGCTGACGTTGCAGACCTGTGATGTGCTGAAAGACGTATTCAGCCCCAACAGTCTGATTCAAGTACTATGCTGCCCTCCCAAATGAGACCTACCCCAACATAAGAAAGCACGCAACAAAGATGTCCACAAGTTTTTGGGAGCACATATATCATGTGAGCAAACTTTTTCACACATTAAGCTGAATAAAAAATCCGACGAGATCAAGTCTCACAGATCAAACACGCTGCATCAGCTCCTGAGACTGGCTGTAACTGGAATGGAACCTGACATGGATCTCCTCACCAGTCAGAAGCAAGCCCACAGCTCACACTGATATGGTAAGCCTACTGATTTCAATAGCAATAGATTATTAAAAATGTCATTAATCAGTAATGCTCTTTGTTATAGGCAAACATGTTCTAACCTTGATTCTGACCACTATTTCTGTATTAATATTTATTTTCACTACCTGTAAAGACAGAATACTTTACCGTTTGGTTAACTCTCAACTGTACCTGTTACAAAAATCACATCCACCTCATTCTTTACTTGAATCATTACCAATTTTTCCAGGGGGTTTGTTTGTTTATTTTTCATAAAATAATGGCAGTATCTGTGAGCTACTTCAAATAAGAACACAATGTGAAGACTTTTTTTTACTTTTTTTTGGGCAAATCAACAGGTTTGGTGCCAAAGCCAAACGGAAGGGCAGCTAAAACAAATTATCATTATAATGCTCCACAATAATACTGGTTGTCACCCTGGCCCCCGTATCAGTTTCCTGTTATAGACTAACCTCCGGCCCCCACAGTGCGTGCTCGAGAAAGCTGAAAGATTGATGTGGCACCCCACTGAAATGAAAGTTTGCGGGACCGCTGAGTGTGGCACCTTCAGCATAGGTCGAGAGATGACCGCCATGGCAGCGCCTTGCTGGAACGGCGGAGCGAACTCTCAGAGGCTTGGGGCTTATGACATATGTTACTCAGCGTGACGAGCCGAGTCCGTAGGACACCGAGTGTGCAATTGTTGGAACTTTTGACAAAATTTTTGTTCAGTCGCGCAAGCGGGCCTGCGAGACGTTTAACGAGGCATATATCCCTCCGAGGAACGACTTACGAAGCCTTGGTGGCTGACATATGTTACTTCAGTCGTGAGACAAGCCGAGGTCTGTAGACACTAAATTTGTGGACTTTCGGAGAAAATTTTTTGAAATATTGAACAACGACAAATTAAGTCCGTGTCCCCCCCGACGTCGCAGCACATATTAGAGAGACCGCCCATGGCGGCCCTGTGAAGGCGAGCGACTTCAGAAGGCTGGGGGCTGACATATTGTTACTGTAACTACTGATGCAGCGTGACGAGCCGGAGTCGTAGAGCACGGACCCGAACTTGTGGACTTTGGACAAACTTTTCCGTTGTGACATTCACACTAGTCTTAATGGTGTGGCAACTTCATTATATGAGAGATGACCCATGGCGGCCCTTCGGAAGGGAGCGACTCAGAAGGCTGGGGCTGACATATTGTTATTCCAGCGTGACGAGCCGAGTCTGTAGACACCCAATTTGTGGACTTTTGACAAAATTTTTCGTCGCAGCAAGCGGGCCTCGGAGACGTTTATCTTAATGTGCTGGCAACCTCAAGCATATGGAGAGATAACCCATTGGCGGCCCGCCGGGTCCCAACCCACCCCCCCCCCCCCCCCCCCCCGGCACAGGCATTGCGCCCAGCAAGCAGAGCTAGCCGCCCAGTGTGGCCCACCGCCCCCCCCCCCACCGGCACAAGCCATTGCGCGCCCAGCAAGCAGAGCTAGCTGGCCGCGCGGCTCCGGCGCAGCCCCCCCCCCCCGCGGCACCAGGCATTGCGACCACGCCAGCAGAAGCCATGAGCAAGCTCCGCGGCCGGCCGGCGGCGCCTCCGCCCGGCCCCCCGCACAGCAGTTGCCGCCCAGCAAGCAGAGCAACGGCACGCGTCGCGCCCCCCGGCACAGCATTGCCCGGCAGGAGTAGACCCGGCCCGCCGGCGCCCCCCTCCACCAAATTTTGTGAGAAGAACTTTCGAGAAAATTTTGGGAAATTATTAAAACACAGAATTTAACCCGTGTCCCCCGGCAGCATATGAGAGACCGCCCATGGCAGCCCCCTCGGAAGCGGAGCGATCAGAAGGCTGGGGCTGACATATGTTACTCAGCGGACGCGCCGAGTCCGTAAGACACAACGAACTTGTGGACTTGGACAAACTTTTTCCGTTTGACATTCCACACTAGTCTTAGTGGTGTGGCCCTCATGTTATATGAGAGATGACCCATGCGGCCCTTCGGAAAGGGAGCGACTCAGAGGCTGGGGCTGACATATGTTACTCAGCGTGACGAGCCGAGTCCGTAGACCACCCAATTTGTGGACTTTGACAAAAATTTTCGTCGCAGCAAGGCAGGCCCTCGGAGGATGTTTAACGATGGCATCCCTTTCCGAAGGGAACGACTTAGAAAAGCCTGGGGTGGACATATGTTACCTCAGCGTGACGATGCCGAGTCCGTAGACACCAAATTTGTGTGGACTTTCTGAGAAAATTTTTTGGGAAATTATAAAACACAGAATTTAACCGTGTCCCCCAGCAGCATATGAGAGACGCCATGCAGCGGCCCTTCGGAAAGGCGAGCGACTCAGAAGGCTGGGGCTACATATGTTACTCAAGCGGCACGAAGCGATTCCGTAGACACCGACTTGTGGACTTTTTGGACAAACTTTCGTTGTGACATTCAACTCAGTCTTAATGGTGTGGCACCTCATTATATGAGAGGATGACCATGGCGGGCCCTTCGAGAAGGGAGCGACTCAGAAGGCTGGGGCTGACATATGTTACTCAGCGTGACGAGCCGAGTCTGTAGACACCCAATTTGTGGACTTTTGACAAATTTTTCGTCGCAGTCAACGCGGGCCTCGGAGACGTTAGTCTTAATGCGTGTTGGCACCTCAGCATATGAGAGAAACCATGGCGGGCCCGCCGGCGCCCAACCCCCCCCCCCCCCCGGCACAGGCATTGCGCCCAGCAAGCAGAGCTAGCCGCCCCCAGTGGCCCACGCCCCCCCCCCCCCCGGCACAAGCCATTGCGCCCAAGCAAGCAGAGCTAGCTGCCCGGCGTCCGGCCGAGCGCGCCCCCCCCCGGCACAGGCATTGCCGCCCAGGCAAGCAGAGCTTACAACCCGGCGGCCCGCCGGCGCACCCCCCCCCCCCCCCCGGCACAGGCATTGCGCCCAGCAAGCAGAGCTAGCAACCCGGCGGCCGGCCGCGCGCCCCCCTCCACCAAATTGTGGGACTTTCGAGAAAATTTTTGAAAATTATTAAAACACAGAATTTAACCGTTGTCCCCCGAGCAGCATATGAGAGACGGCCCATGGCAGCCCCCTCGAAGGTGAGCGAACTCAAAGGCTGGGGCTGAACATATTTTACTCAGCGCTGACGAGTCGAGTCCGTAGACACCGAACTTGTGGACCTTTGGACAAACTTTTTCCGTTTGTGACATTCACACTAGTCTTAGTGGTGTTGGCACCTCTTATATGAAGAGATTGACCCATGCGCCGGGTCCCTTCTGGAAGGGAGCCGCACTCAGAAGCGCTGGGAGATCTCGCACATTACTGTTACTCAGCTGTGACGGACCGCTTCCGTAACACCCAATTTGATGGACTTTTGACAAATCAATTTTCGTCGCCCGAGCAAGCAGGCCTCGGAGATGTTTAACGACGGCATCCCTCCGAAGGGAACGACTTAAGAAGCCTGCGGGCTGACATATGTTACTCAGCGTGACGAGCCGAGTCCGTAGACACCAAATTTGTGGACTTTCGAAGGAAAATTTTTTTGAATTATTAAAACAACAGAATTTTAACCGTGTGCCCCGGCAGGCATATGATCAGACCCGCCCATGGCGGCCCTTCGGAAGGAACGCGACTCAGAAGGCTTGGGGCTGACATATTTACTCAGGTACGAGCCGATTCCGTAGACACCCGAACTTGTGCGACTTTGGACAAACTTTTCCGTTGTGACATTCACACTAGTCTTATGGTGTGGCACCTCATTATATGAAGAGATGACCCATGGCGGGCCCTTCGGAAGGTCGAGCGACGCGTACAGAAAGTGCTGGGGCTGACATATGTTATCAGCGTTGACGAGCCGAGTCTGTAGACACCCAAATTTGTGGACTTTTGACAAAATTTTTCGGTCGCCAGCAACGCGGGCTCGGAGACGTTTACTTAATGTGTGGCACCTCGCAAAAATGAGAGATAACCCTGCGCGGCCCGCCGGCGCCCAACCCCCCCCCCCCCGGCACAGGCATTGCGGCCCAGCAAGCAGAGCTAGCCGCCCAGTGCCAACACCGCCCCCCCCCCCGCACAGCCATTGCGCCCGCAAGCAGAGCTAGCTGCCGCCGGGCGCCCCCCCCGCCCCCCGCACGGCATTGCGGACCCCAGCAAGCAGAGCTAGTCGCCGGCGGTCCTCGCCTGACGCTCGAGACAGACACCTCCCCCCCCCGGCACAGGCATACGCGCCAGCAAGCAGAGGCTAGCAACCCGGCGGCCGCCGGCGCCCCCCTCCACCAAATTTTGTGACTTTTCGAGAAAAACATTTTTTGGAAATTATTAAAACACAGAATTTAACCGTGTCCCCGGCAGCATATGAGACGAGCCGCCCATGCGGCCCCTTCGGTAACCCGCGCCGAGCGACTCAAACGGCTGCGTGGTCTGAGCATATGTTACTCAGCGTGACGAGCCGATGTCCGTAGGACAACCGAAACCTTGTGGGACTTTGGGACAAACTTTTCCGTTGTGACATATCACCACTAGTCTTAATTGGTTGCTACCTCATTTATATGAGAGATGAACCATGGCGTCCCTTCGGAAGGGGAAGCAGACTCAGAAGGCTCGGGCGCCTGGACATATGTTACTCACGAGCTGTGACGAGCCGAGTCGTAACACCCAAGTTTGGTGGACCTTTTGACAATCAAAATGTTTTCTGTCGCAGCAAGCGGGCCTCGACGTTAGCTAATGGGGCACTCAGCATATGAAGAACATGCGCCCCGGGCAACCCCCCCCCCCCCCCCCCCGGACAGGCCATTCGCCACAGCGCTCCGAGTGCCCACCCCCCGGAGCAGATTGCGCCCAGCAGATCTAGCGCCCTCGGGCCCGGCACACGCATGCACATAGAGTTAGGCTAGCAACCGCCCCGGCCCCCCCCCCGCCGGCATTCGCCGCAACAGAGCAGCAACCGGCGAGCCGCCGCGCCCCCTCCCCACGAATAATTGTGTGAACTTCTTCGAAGAAAATTTTTTGGAAAATTATTTTAAAAGACCACAGAATTTCCCACCCGTGTTCCCCCAGGCTAGCACATGAGAGACGCCCATGAGCGCCCTTCGAGAAGGGAGCGACCTCAGCAAGGTGGTGCTGACATATGTTACTCAGCGTGACGAGCCGAGGTCCCCGTAGACACCTAAACTAGTGGACTTGGAACAAACTTTTACCGTGATGACATTTCACACTAGCTTATGTTGTGGCACCTCATATAATGAACATATGACCGCCCATGGCGCCCTTCGGAAGGAAGCGAACTCAGAAGGCTGGGCTGACAATAGTTACCTCAGCGTGAACGAGCCCAAGTCCGTAAGACACCCCAATTTGTGGACTTTTGACAAAAATTTTTCGTACGCAGCAAGCAGGCCTCGGAGATGTTAACGAGGCCTCCACTTCCCGAAGGGAACGACTTAGGAAGAGCCTGGGCTGACATATGTTACTCAGCGTGACGAGCCAGAGCCGCTTAGACACCACAATTTGTGAGCCTTTCGATGAAAATTTTTTTGGAAATTATTAAACACGAGAATTTAACCGTGTGTGCCCCGCGACAGCATATGATGAGACCGCCATCGGCGGCCCTTCTAAGGCGGAGCGATCTCAGCGGAAGCGGCTGGGCTGACATATGTTACTCAAGCTGTTGACTCGACGCCGAAGTCCGTAAGACACCGAACTTGTGGAGCTTTGGACAATTCACGGTTTGCCGTCTTGTGACATTCACACTACTTAATGGCATGTGGCACCTCATTATATGGAGAGATGACCCATGCGGCCCTTCAGGAACGGATCGACTCAGAAGGCTGGGGCTACATATGTTACTCAGCGTTGACGAGCCGAGTCTGTAGACACCCAATTTGTGGACTTTTTGACAAAATTTTTCGTCGCAGCAAGCGGGGCCTCGGAGACGTTAGTCTAATGATGTGGCACCTCAGCATATGAGAGATAACCCATGGCGGCCCCGCCGGCGGCCCAACCCCCCCCCCCGCGCCCCCACAGGCATTGCGCCCAGCAAGCAGAGCTAGCCGCCCATGTGCCCACCGCCCCCCCCCCCCCCCCCCCCGGCACAGCCGATTGCGCCCAAGCAAGCAGTCCCGGACGCCCCGACAGCATCGCGAGAGCTAGCCCGGCGGCCCGCCGGCGCCCCCCCCCCCCCTTTAAGACCCCAGACACAAGGCAATTGCCGCCACCCAAGCATAGTCAGAGCTAAAGCTGCCCGGCGCCGGTAGGATACTATCTTCCGGCGGGCGCCCCCCGCGCGCCTGGCACAGGGCATTGCGCCAGTCTGAAGCAAGAGCTAGCGAGCCCGCGGTCCCGCTGGCGCCCCCCCCCCCCGTGCACAGGCATTGCGCTCCGAGCAAGCAGAGCTAGCAACTCACCCGTTCGCCGCCGGCGCCCCCCCCCCCCCGGACAGGCATTGTTGCGCACCATTCAAGCAGAGCTAGCACGCGCTCGGCAGCCTTGCCGGCGCCCCCCCCCCCCCGGCACAAGGCATTGCGCCCAGCAAACAGTTAGCGGGTGTTCTCCACACACCGCAGCCGCGCGCAAAGGAGAGAAGAGACATATGCGCACGCCAGCAAGCAGAGTACGTACAACAGAACCCGAAAAGTTGATGTGCGACCCCCGAATGCGAAGAGAAATAGTTTGCCGTGCGGGAACGCTCAGGGTTCCATATAGAGTATCACAACCTCAGTATACAGGCTAAAAGAAGGATGAAACAAAACAGCCTTTTGATCTTTTGAAGCATCACTTGAATTCCTAGAAT